>NW_027442168.1:0-183222 GCF_048569485.1 Anomaloglossus baeobatrachus | reverse complement strand
TTGTAGTCCTGCACCATGCACTTTTTTTAGGCTGTGTGCACACGTTGTGTTTTTACTGTGGAAATGCTGCGTTTAGAACCGCAGCGTTTCAGTGGCAAATTGCATGCGTTCAGCTTTCCCAGCAAAGTGTATGAGAAAGCCGAAAAATCAGTGCACACGCTGGGTTTCTAAACGCAGCGTTTTGGATGCCAAAAATCGGTGCGGAAAGAAAAGCAGCATGTCACTACTTTTGTGCGGTGTGGCTGCGTTCTCTCCCCCATTGAATCAATGATGTGGGTCAGAACGCAGCTACACCGCAGTTCGCTGCTTTTTTGTTGCGGTCCGCGGGCTTTGTCGGCATGCCAGAACGCAGGCATTTACCTGGAAGTGAGGTCAAGAGGTTTCCTGTTGACCTCACTTCCTGGAAAAGTCCTGGAAAGCCCCCGGTGTCGCCAAAGTGCCCGCCCCGACCCCCCCCCCCTCCCGAAAATCCAACATGGCCGCGCGCACAGTAGCGCACCGGCTGCCCTGCTCCTATGATTTCTGTCGCATGTGCCTTGAGACATGCGACAGAAAAATGCCCCCCAGGCCCTGCCAGGTCACCCCCTATTCCCCCCGGTATTCCCCCTTACCTGTCCGGTCGCAGCGCTGATCCCCCGCGGCCCCCTCCTCCTTCACAGCAGACGCCGGTCAGTGCGGTCACATGAGCAGAGCAGCTGACAGCCAGCATTGTGTTCAGAGAGCTGTGCTGGCTGCTCGCACTCTGCAGCTGTGACCCGGGGAGAGTGGGTGCAGATTTTTGGCACCCACTCTCCTCAAATGGAGGGTCTGCCCTCCTAGAAAATGGGGAATACGTTCCCTGAACGTGCCCCCATATTCTAGAAGGTCCAGAGCCGACGTGGGACGTCCAAATGGATTTCTGCGGACCCATTTTTTTTCAAATTTTTTGATTAAATTGGAGAACAAGGGAATGATTTGGGGAGTGTTTTTTCTAATAAAAATTTTGTCTTTTTTTTTTTGCTTTTGTTTACTGTCAGTTATGTCTGGTATCTGATAGATGCCGTGACATCACTAATTGCTGGGCTTGATGCCAGGTGACATTACACAACTGGTATCAACCCCATTTATTACCCCGTTTGCCAACGCACCAGGGCGCGGGATGAGTTGGGGCGAAGCGCCAGGATTGGCGCATCTAATGGATGCGCCACTTCTGGGGCGGCTGCGGCCTGCTATTTTTAGGCTGGGAAGAGTCCAATAACCATGGCTCTTCCAACCCTGAGAATACCAGAACCCAGCTGTCAGCTTCACCTTGGCTGGTGATCTAATTTGGGGGGACCCCACGTTGTTTTTTTTTAAATTCTTTATTTATAAATTAAAAAAAAAAAAGCCTGGGGAGCCCTCCAAATTGATCACCAGACAAGATGAAGCTGCCAGCTGTGGTTTGCAGGCTACAGCTGTCTGCTTTACCCTGACTGGCTATCAAAAATAGGGGGGACCCTACGCTATTTTTTTTTTTTTTTTGATAAATACTAAGCTAGGCACCCTTTAGTGCCACATGAAAGGTACTAAAGGTGCCAGCTTAGAATATGCAGGCGGGGGTGGGACGTTGTATATATATTTGACATCCATTCATCGACGCTTTTTTGGCTGTGTGCCCACAATCAGGTTTTGCAGTGGTTTGGGCGCTGAGTGTTTTCCCTGTGTCCATAACGCTGCGTTGTGCAGTAGAAGCACAGTGGAAGGATTTTTGGAGATCCCATGCCCACTGTGCTTCTTTTCTCAGAAGCATAAACTGACCGGGGGCGTGGCTTCCCGAGCCTCAGCATGTCAATTTATGCTGTGGAGACGAGAGTGCTCTCTGCAGGTAGAATAGAGCTAGTCCACAGTCCACAGCAGCCTGAACCCAAATCGTGGGCATGGCCAGCTGCGTTCTCCCCGTGGACAACACTCACATCTCTGCAGGAAGGCTGACACTGTGTACTAGACGCCGTGTCGCTGGATCACGGCCACATAGCCTAAAAGTGAGAATATTGTTGCTACAGCAACATTTTGGGTGAAGTAGCTGTGGATTCAAAATGCTTAATATACTCCTGAATAAAATCCTTGAGGGGTGCAGATTCTAAAATGGGGTCACTTGTGGGGGTTTTCTGACATATAGGTACCCAAGGGGCCCTGCTAATGTGACATGGTGCGCGAAGTTTATTTCAACTTTTCCAAAATCAAACGGTGCTCCTTCCATTCCAAGCCCTCCCATTTATCCAAACAGAATGTGGAGAAGGAAATGACATCACAGGTTTTTTTTTCCCAAAGGTCTGTGTTCAACCAACTTTATTAACACTGACAAGTCTTAAAAAACGGACCTAAAAAAAATACGCATGAAAAAACGCATGCGTTTGATGCGTTTTTCTCAAAAAGCATTGTTTACAATTCTCCCCTCTGCCAGAGGGTGCGTTTTTCCGCGCTGAAAAAAAGCAACGTGTGCACATAGCCTTATAATGTATTGATGTGTTTAGATATTTATGTGGAATAAAGTTTACATGAAGCCTTTCAATATAGGTGATTATGTATATGGCTCCATTTTTCTATAAGGTAAAATTCTGTGGAGGGGCTGTCTCCGGATGGGGCCGTGCGTGCTTAGGGCTGCCTCCGGATGGATGGGGCCAGCGCCCCTGCTCGGGGCCGCCGCCGGGACGGTTTGTGGGCCAGCGCCTGCTCGGGGCCGCCGCCGGGACGGTTTGTGGGCCAGCGCCTGCTCGGGGGCCGCCGCCGGGACGGTTTGTGGGCCAGCGCCTGCTCGGGGCCGCCCGCCGGGACGGTTTGTGGGCCAGCGCCTGCTCGGGGCCGCCGCCGGGACGGTTTGTGGGCCAGCGCCTGCTCGGGGCCGCCGCCGGACGGTTTGTGGGGCCAGCGCATGCTCGGGGCCGCCCGCCGGGACGGTTTGTGGGCCAGCGCCTGCTCGGGGCCCGCCGCCGGGACGGTTTGTGGGCCAGCGCCCAAAAAAAAACAACGTGGGGTCCCCCCAAATTAGATCACCAGCCAAGGTGAAGCTGACAGCTGGGGTCTGGTATTCTCAGGGTGGGAAGAGCCATGGTTATTGGACTCTTCCCAGCCTAAAAAGAGCAGGCCGCAGCCGCCCCCAGAAGTGGCGCATCCATTAGATGCGCCAATCCTGGCGCTTCGCCCCAACTCATCCCGCGCCCTGGTGCGTTGGCAAACGGGGTAATAAATGGGGTTGATACCAGTTGTGTAATGTCACCTGGCATCAAGCCCAGCAATTAGTGATGTCACGGCATCTATCAGATACCAGACATAACTAATTGACAGTAAACAAAAGCAAAAAAAGACAAAAAAAAATTTTATTAGAAAAAAACACTCCCCAAATCATTCCCTTGTTTTCCAATTTAATCAAAAAATTTGAAAAAAAATGGGTCCGCAGAAATTTATTTGGACGTCCCATGTCAGGCTTCTGAACCTTCTAGAATATGGGGGCACGTTCAGGGAACGTATCCCCCATTTTCTAGGAGGGCAGACCCTCCATTTGAGGAGAGTGGGTGCCAAAAATCTGCACCCACTCTCCCCGGGTCACAGCTGCAGAGTGCGAGCAGCCAGCACAGCTCTCTGAACACAATGCTGGCTGTCAGCTGCTCTGCTCATGTGACCGCACTGACCGGCGTCTGCTGTGAAGGAGGAGGGGGGCCGCGGGGGATCAGCGCTGCGACCGGACAGGTAAGGGGGAATACCGGGGGGAATAGGGGGTGACCTGGCAGGGCCTGGGGGGCATTTTTCTGTCGCATGTCTCAAGGCACATGCGACAGAAATCATAGGAGCAGGGCAGCCGGTGCGCTACTGTGCGCGCGGCCATGTTGGATTTTCGGGAGGGGGGGGGGTCGGGGGCGGGCACTTTGGCGACACCGGGGGCTTTCCAGGACTTTTCCAGGAAGTGAGGTCAACAGGAAACCTCTTGACCTCACTTCCAGGTAAATGCCTGCGTTCTGGCATGCCGACAAAGCCCGCGGACCGCAACAAAAAAGCAGCGAACTGCGGTGTAGCTGCGTTCTGACCCACATCATTGATTCAATGGGGGAGAGAACGCAGCCACACCGCACAAAAGTAGTGACATGCTGCTTTTCTTTCCGCACCGATTTTTGGCATCCAAAACGCTGCGTTTAGAAACGCAGCGTGTGCACTGATTTTTCGGCTTTCTCATACACTTTGCTGGGAAAGCTGAACGCATGCAATTTGCCACTGAAACGCTGCGGTTCTAAACGCAGCATTTCCACAGTAAAAACACAACGTGTGCACACAGCCTAAAAAAAGTGCATGGTGCAGGACTACAAGTAAAATAAAGTGCCAAGTACCTAGAAGTCCAGAGGGAGTAATATCTCTAATGGGCTGTGACTGCAGAAACAGTAAATCAGATATATCTCACCACCCAGCAGCATAAACACAAGTAGTTATTTATTGCACTCACCCATATTCTCCTGTAGTATGTGGCATTGCTGTGCCTCTTTTACCCCGTTTCACATGGTCTTCCTCGAGGAGTCTCAAAATGCAGCGTCCTTCAGAGCTTTTATACCCCCACTACATAATCGATCCCAGCTGGCCCTTTAATTAGTCGCGCATGCGCAGTCCTATCCACTCGGCCAGGTGTCGGGTGCTTCAGCAGTCACATGATTTCACACAGAGAAATTACCTTCTGACGTCAGGGAAATTCCGGAACTCTGTGGAGGAGGAGACTGTAGGACAGGTGACCAATCTATTTCTCCCTGTTATCAGCCATTACTTGGGGAGGAGACTGTAGGACAGGTGACTTCAATCTATTACTCCTTGTTATCAGCCATGGAGGAGGGGACTGTAGGACAGGTGACCAATCTATTTCTCCCTGTTATCAGCCATTACTTGGGGAGGAGACTGTAGGACAGGTGACTTCAATCTATTACTCCTTGTTATCAGCCATGGAGGAGGGGACTGTAGGACAGGTGACCAATCTATTTCTCCCTGTTATCAGCCATTACTGGGGGAGGAGACTGTAGGACAGGTGACCAATCTTTTAGGCTACTTTCACACATCCGGTTTTTGCTATGCGGCACAATACGGCGCTCTGCAGAAAAACCGCAACCGGTTTTTTTGCTGCCGGTTGCGGGGTTTTTTTTGCATAGACTTACATTAGTGCCGTATTGTGGCGCATGGGCTTGCGTTCGGTCCGGTTTTTGCCGCATGCGGCAGATTTTGCTCCGGCAAAAAAAACGCATCCGGCCGCTGCGGCGCATGTTTCAATGCATGCCTATGGACGCCGGATGCGGCGCAATGCGGCAAAAACCGCATCCGGCCGCCGGATGCGGTTTCTTCCACTGCGCATGCTCAGTAGCGGTCCGGTTTTTGCCCCTTGCGGCACGCTACTGAGCATGCGCAGTGGCAAAAACCGCATGCGGCGGCCGGATGCAGTTTTTGCCGCATCGCGCCGCATTCGGCATCCATAGGGATGTATTGCAAAAAGTACTGCATCCGCTAGATGCGGCGCGATGCAGTTTTTTTTGCCGGAGCAATAAACGTGCCAGGGAACGTTCCATCCGGCCGCCGCATTGGCTAAGGCTACTTTCACACATCCGGTTTGAGCCGTGGGGCTCAATCCGGCTGTGAAACCTATGCAACGGATGCGGCGAAAACACCGCATCCTTTGCATAAGTTTTTACATGCGGCCGGTCCGTTTTTTCCCGGTTGCGGCACGCTACTGAGCACGCGCAGTGGAAGAAACCGCATGTGGCGGCCGGATGCGGTTTTTTCCGCATCGCGCCGCATCCGGCGTCCATAGGCATGCATTGAAAAATGCGCCGCAGCGGCCGGATGCGGCGCAATGCGGTTTTTTTGCCGGAGCAAAAAATGTTGCAGGCAACGTTCCATCCGGCCGCGGCATCGGCTAAATCTGCCGCATGCGGCAAAAACCGGACCGAACGCAAGCCCATGCGGCACAATACGGCACTAATGTAAGTGTATGCAAAAAACCCACAACCGGCGGCAAAAAAAAAACGGTTGCGGTTTTTCTGCAGAGCGCCGTATTGTGCCGCAGAGCAAAAACCGGATGTGTGAAAGTAGCCTTAATCTGCCGCATGCGGCAAAAACCGGACGGAACGCGCGCCCATGCGGCACAATGCGGCACTAATTAAAGTCTATGCAGGAAAAATGCAACTGGCAGCAAAAAAAAACGGTTGCGGTTTTCCTGCAAAGTGCCGGATTGTGCCGCATTGCAAAAGCCAGATGTGTGAAAGCAGCCTTCCTCCCGGTTATCAGCCATTACTGGGGGGAGGAGACTGTAGGACAGGTGACTTCAATCTATTACTCCCTGTTATCAGCCATTACTGGGGGGAGGAGACTGTAGGACAGGTGACTTCAATCTATTTCTCCCTGTTATCAGCCATTACTGGGGGGAGGAGACTGTAGGACAGGTGACTGCAATCTATTACTCCTTTTCCATGTTGGTCCATATGAGAAGACCAGGACTATTAATGACCGGCAGTAGTGTAGCTACCGGGAGGTGGCGGTTGCCCCGTACTCAGAGGAGGTCCACTAGGCGCTTCCACCTGTGAGGCTATGTGCGCATGTCGCGTCGTGTCACTGTAGAATATTCTGCAGTGATTTGGCAGCTCATGTGCGCTTCAAATCGCTGCAGACACTGCATAATGGATGTAGTGTGTCTGCAGAATAGACGGCGATTTCACGCGCTCGGGATGCCGCCTCTCCCATAGACAGAGTGGGAGCAGCATCCAAAGCGCATGAAAGAAGTGACATGCTACATTTTTAAATGCAGAGATTTTGTCAAATTTTTTACACTCAAATCGCTGCGTTCAAAAAAGCATGGTGCGCACGGATTATGCACAATCTTCATAGATTGTGCAGGGGACGCAGGACACATGCATTTACACTGCAGTGCTATAGACGCAGCATAAATGCATGCAATACGCACACGTGCGCACATAGCCTGAGTGCTGCAGAGCAGAAACTTGTCCAGATGACGAAAATACATCCTAGTGGTGTAGATAGGACCTGCGATGATGTCAAGCCCATGTGACCGAGTGGGAGGAGCCGCTCAGAAAGCCAGAAGATCCTGATTCCTGAAGGAGATGGGAACGCGTGACCGGTAATGAGGGAAAATGGGGTTGCAGGGTGAGTGCATATGAGGGGTACAGATTGTGACAAAATGGGGTGCAGGGTGTTTGAGAGAGGGGTAAGTTTGGGTACAGGCTGTGTGACATATAGGGATGCAGGCAGGGCCGTCTGCAGGTTTTTGTGGGCCCCATCCTCACGTAGACCCGCACATACAGATACGTACACATACAGGCATAGGCTGGAGTCACACTTGTATGTGACTCATGCGAGTATCGGATCGCACTGCCCGGACCGGCTGGCTTCTCTTCTGCCAGGAGCGGCTCTGCTGTATGTATTTCTATGATGCTGACCCGCTCCTCTCAGGAGAGCCGCGGCCGGTCCGGGCAGTGCGATCCGATACTCTCACGAGTCACACGCAAGTGTGACTGCAGCATTACATACATACATACACAAAAATTTGGGAGGAAAATGAGCGGTAGGTCTTAAAATCCGAATGTAGCTTACCGGGGATGGTGGAGAGGGGTTAAAGAAGTCAGGGGCAATGCTATGTGATGTGCTGCCGGCACTGTTCTGTGCGTCAGGCAGCGCGGCTATGCTCTGTGTGGCTCACTCTGCGTTGTGCGGCTCGCTCTGCTCTGCAGCGTGGCTCTGTTCTGTGCGGGGCTGTTCTGCTCGCCGCAGCTCTGCTCTGTGCGAGGCGACTCTGCTTTCCAGCGCTGCTGTTCTTCTTGCTGCTGCTCTGCTCGGGGCTGCTGTGCTCGGCGGCCGGTAAGGTACCGGCCATTCTAAAGATGTCGGCTATGAGAGCTTCTTCAAATAATACCGCCTAAAGTCGGCTTGTGCGCAGATGGAGCTCTCAGCTCAAGCTCTCATCTGCGCATGCGCGGACTCCGGCCACCGTTATTTGAAGAAGCCCTCGCCTCCAACATCTTCAGAATGGCTGGTGCCTTTCCGCTCGCACAGACCAGAGCTGCGGCGAGCAGAACAGCACAGAGCAGCCATGCAGTAAGTATCTGGGCCCCCCTCTGAACCACTCACAGCATCGCTGTACTCTACTACCGCCCCTGCCTCCTGTGACCACCTCCCCCCCCACTCTGTGCCTCCTGGCCTCGGGCCTCTGTGCCTCCTGGCCTCGGGCCTCTGTGCCTCCTGGCCTCGGGCCTCTGTGCCTCCTGGCCTCGGGCCTCTGTGCCTCGGGCCTCTGTGCCTCTGGGCCTCTGTGTCTCCTGGCCTCCTGGCCTCTGTGCCTCTGTGCCTCCTGGCCTCGGGCCTCCTGGCCTCGGGCCTCTGTGCCTCCTGGCCTCTGTGCCTCTGTGCCTCCTGGCCTCTGTGCCTCTGTGCCTCCTGGCCTCGGGCCTCTGTGCCTCCTGGCCTCGGGCCTCTGTGCCTCCTGGCCTCGGGCCTCTGGGCCTCCTGGCCTCTGGGCCTCCTGGCCTCTGTGCCTCCTGGCCTCTGTGCCTCTGTGCCTCCTGGCCTCTGTGCCTCCTGGCCTCTGTGCCTCCTGGCCTCCTGGCCTCTGTGCCTCCTGGCCTCCTGGCCTCTGTGCCTCCTGGCCTCGGGCCTCTGTGCCTCCTGGCCTCGGGCCTCTGTGCCTCTGTGCCTCCTGGCCTCTGTGCCTCTGTGCCTCCTGGCCTCTGGCCTCTGTGCCTCCTGGCCTCTGGCCTCTGTGCCTCCTGGCCTCTGTGCCTCTGTGCCTCTGTGCCTCCTGGCCTCTGTGCCTCCTGGCCTCTGTGCCTCCTGGCCTCTGTGCCTCTGTGCCTCCTGGCCTCTGTGCCTCTGTGCCTCCTGGCCTCTGTGCCTCTGTGCCTCCTGGCCTCTGTGCCTCTGTGCCTCCTGGCCTCGGGCCTCTGTGCCTCCTGGCCTCGGGCCTCTGTGCCTCCTGGCCTCGGGCCTCTGTGCCTCCTGGCCTCGGGCCTCTGTGCCTCTGTGCCTCTGTGCCTCTGTGCCTCCTGGCCTCGGGCCTCTGTGCCTCTGTGCCTCTGTGCCTCTGTGCCTCCTGGCCTCGGGCCTCTGTGCCTCCTGGCCTCTGTGCCTCTGTGCCTCTGTGCCTCCTGGCCTCGGGCCTCTGTGCCTCTGTGCCTCCTGGCCTCTGTGCCTCTGTGCCTCTGTGCCTCCTGGCCTCGGGCCTCTGTGCCTCTGTGCCTCCTGGCCTCGGGCCTCTGTGCCTCTGTGCCTCCTGGCCTCGGGCCTCGGGCCTCTGTGCCTCCTGGCCTCGGGCCTCTGTGCCTCCTGGCCTCGGGCCTCTGTGCCTCCTGGCCTCGGGCCTCTGTGCCTCCTGGCCTCGGGCCTCTGTGCCTCGGGCCTCTGTGCCTCCTGGCCTCGGACCTCTGTGTCCCGTGCTTCCTGGCCTCGGACCTCTGTGTCCCGTGCTTCCTGGCCTCGTGCCTCTGTGCTTCCTGGCCTCGTGCCTCTGTGCTTCCTGGCCTCGTGCCTCTCCTCGTGCCTCTGTGCTTCCTGGCCTCGTGCCTCTGTGCTTCCTGGCCTCGTGCCTCTGTGCTTCCTGGCCTCGTGCCTCTGTGCCTCCTGGCCTCGTGCCTCTGTGCCTCCTGGCCTCGTGCCTCTGTGCCTCCTGGCCTCGTGCCTCTGTGCCTCCTGGCCTCTGTGCCTCTGTGCCTCCTGGCCTCTGTGCCTCTGTGCCTCTGTGCCTCCTGGCCTCTGTGCCTCCTGGCCTCTGTGCCTCCTGGCCTCTGTGCCTCTGTGCCTCCTGGCCTCTGTGCCTCTGTGCCTCCTGGCCTCTGTGCCTCTGTGCCTCCTGGCCTCTGTGCCTCTGTGCCTCCTGGCCTCGGGCCTCTGTGCCTCCTGGCCTCGGGCCTCTGTGCCTCCTGGCCTCGGGCCTCTGTGCCTCTGTGCCTCTGTGCCTCTGTGCCTCCTGGCCTCGGGCCTCTGTGCCTCTGTGCCTCTGTGCCTCTGTGCCTCCTGGCCTCGGGCCTCTGTGCCTCCTGGCCTCGGGCCTCTGTGCCTCCTGGCCTCGGGCCTCTGTGCCTCTGTGCCTCCTGGCCTCGGGCCTCTGTGCCTCTGTGCCTCCTGGCCTCGGGCCTCTGTGCCTCCTGGCCTCGGGCCTCGGGCCTCTGTGCCTCCTGGCCTCGGGCCTCTGTGCCTCCTGGCCTCGGGCCTCTGTGCCTCCTGGCCTCGGGCCTCTGTGCCTCGGGCCTCTGTGCCTCCTGGCCTCGGACCTCTGTGTCCCGTGCTTCCTGGCCTCGGACCTCTGTGTCCCGTGCTTCCTGGCCTCGTGCCTCTGTGCTTCCTGGCCTCGTGCCTCTGTGCTTCCTGGCCTCGTGCCTCTCCTCGTGCCTCTGTGCTTCCTGGCCTCGTGCCTCTGTGCTTCCTGGCCTCGTGCCTCTGTGCTTCCTGGCCTCGTGCCTCTGTGCTTCCTGGCCTCGTGCCTCTGTGCTTCCTGGCCTCGTGCCTCTGTGCTTCCTGGCCTCGTGCCTCTGTGCTTCCTGGCCTCGTGCCTCTGTGCTTCCTGGCCTCGTGCCTCTGTGCTTCCTGGCCTCGTGCCTCTGTGCTTCCTGGCCTCGTGCCTCTGTGCTTCCTGGCCTCGTGCCTCTGTGCTTCCTGGCCTCGTGCCTCTGTGCTTCCTGGCCTCGTGCCTCTGTGCTTCCTGGCCTCCTGGCCTCTGTGCTTCCTGGCCTCTGTGCTTCCTGGCCTCTGTGCCTTCTGGCCTCTGTGCCTTCTGGCCTCTGTGCCTTCTGGCCTTTGTGCCTCCTTGCCTCGGGCCTTTGTGCCTCCTTGCCTCGGGCCTTTGTGCCTCCTTGCCTCGGGCCTCTGTGCCTCCTGGCCTCGGGCCTCTGTGCCTCCTGCCCTCTGTGCCTCCTGCCCTCTGTGCCTCCTGCCCTCTGTGCCTCCTGCCCTCTGTGTCTCCTGCCCTCTGTGTCTCCTGCCCTCTGTGTCTCCTGCCCTCTGTGTCTCCTGCCCTCTGTGTCTCCTGCCCTCTGTGTCTCCTGCCCTCTGTGTCTCCTGCCCTCTGTGTCTCCTGCCCTCTGTGTCTCCTGCCCTCTGGGCCTCGGTGGCCTTTTGGCCGCATGGGCTTCGGGGCCTGTGTTTCTGGTCTTGCGCCTCTGCCCTGGCGCCTTGCACCTCTTGTCTTTTGCTTCTGACCTCGTGCCTCTGGCCTGCCATCTCTGCCCTCTGCGTCTCTGAGCCTTGCGCTTCTGTGCTTTGCTCCTTTGCGCCTCTCACGCCTTGCACCTCCATGGCCTTGCGCCCTGGCCTGGCGCCTCGGGCTTCATGCTTCGCCTCTTGAGTCTCTAGTCTTGCATCCAGACATGGGGGGGGGGGGGGGACTCCTGAACGGGAGATGTGCCGCCCTTTTCTTTCGGACTGGTTTCCTGTCCTCGCGGGGCGGATCCCTTTTTCGGGGCAGCGGGCGGAACAGGCTCAGATATTCCTTATTGCTCCCTTCTGGCCCAGGCGTCCCTGGTTCTCCCTCCTGAGTCACGTGTCAGTCACGGACCCCTGGGTTCTTCCGTCCCGGCCAGACCTCCTGTCACAGGGTCCTTTCCTTCATCCCCGCGTCAAGGGACTCCACTTGGCGGCGTGCATTTTGACAGGGCGTTGCTACCATCCCATCCCTGCTGCAAAGTAGAAAGCCAGTCAACACCCGACAGTATGGTCGGATGTGGTTACTCTTCCTTGCCTCCCTTCCTGACTCCTTGCCTGCTGTGGTCCCGATCTCCTCTATTCTGGCGTTCTCCAGTCGGGAAGGGTTATGGGTCTCTTGGTCAGTACCCTCAAGGTGCATGTTTCTGCCCTGGGCGCCCTGTTCAATTCCCATATTGCAGGTAACTGTGGGTTATACACTTCATTACGGCTTGTGGCCGCAGCCGGCCGGTCCGTTTAGCCGGCGCACCTCCCTGTGATCTTGCTCTGGGTTTGGACGCCCTGACCCTTGCACCCTTCGAGCCCCTCTCCTCCTCGTCCGGTACGTTGCTGTCCTTGAAACCCTGCCTCTTAGTCGCCCTTGCTTCTGCCAGGCGTGTTCGCGACCATCAGGCCCTGTCCGTAGATCCTCCTTTCCTTGGGATATTCCAGATCGGATTGTTCTTAAGACGGACCCGGCTTCTTGCCCAAGGTGGTGTCCCAGTTTCACCGCAGTCGAGTGCTCATTCTCCCTTCCTTCTTTCTGCCCTTCTCCCTTCCTTCGTTTTCGCAACCTAGACGTGGGGGACCCTGTTCTCACCTATGTCGCTAGGACGGCCCCTTGGCGGCAGGATAGGACTTTGTTTATTGTCTTTCAGGGTTCCAGACGAGGTCCTCGAGTAGCACAACATGCCTTGGCCCGATGGCTGAGGGATGCTGTTTCCATCGCATATGTGGTGAAGCAAGAACCTCTGACCTCCTCGGTGAAGGATCGTTCTCCTAGGGCGGTGGCCTCCTCTTGGGTGGCCATGGCAGACGTCTCCATTGACGGTATTTGTAAGGCTGTGACCTGGTCCTCTCCTTCCACCTTTTCCATGCACTACCGGCTGGACCTTTGTTCTTCCGCTGACCTTACGTTTGGGAGCTTGGTCCTTCACACGGTTATCCCACCCTAAGTGTGTATTCTCTCTAAGTCTCTCGTGGGTGCTGTCGTGACGAAAGGAAAAGACTAAATTACTTACCGGTAATGGGATTTTCCAGAGTCCACGACAGCACCCTTTACACCCCTGCCCTTCCTTTATTTGTTTTTCACCCTTCGGTGTCCTAGGGATTTGTCTGTTTTGTTTACTAATTCATTGGCGGTTCCTCTCCCGTTCTCTGCAACCAACTGATGGGGGAGGGGGACCGCCCCTTTTTATCTGTAGGTTTCCTGTCCTGAAGGGGGCGGATCCCTCTCTCGTGGGTGCTGTCGTGGACTCTGGAAAATCCCATTACCGGTAAGTAATTTAGTCTTTCACACATCCGGTTTGAGCAGTGCGGCTCAATCCGGCTGTGAAACCTATGCGGCGAAAACACCGCATCCTTTGCATAAGTTTTTACATGCGGCCCGTCTGTTTTTTTCCGGTTGCGGCACGCTACTGAGCATGCGCAGTGGAAGAAACCGCATGCGGAGGCCGGATGCGGTTTTTGCCGCATCCGGCGTCCGTAGGCATGCATTGAAAAATGCGCCGCAGTGGCCGGATGCGGCGCGATGCGGTTTTTTTGCCGGAGCAAAAAACGTTGCAGGCAACATTCCATCCGGCCGCGGCATCGGCTAAATCTGCCGCATGCGGCAAAACCCGGACCGAACGCAAGCCCATGCAGCACAATACGGCACTAATGTAAGTCTATACAAAAAAACCCGCAACTGGCAGCAAAAAAAACGGTTGCGGTTTTTCTGCAGAGCGCCGTATTGTGCCGCAGAGCAAAAAACAGATGTGTGAAAGTAGCCTAACCTCTGTGGCAGGGCCGCCATCAGGGCATTACTAGTGGAACTCCTGTAGCACTAGCGGGCCCGGTGAGCAGCAGGCAGGAGGGGGTCCCGGACACTCTGACAGGCCCCTCTCCTTTCATTCCTCTGCTCCCCGGGCCCCAGCGCAGGGGGAGTTAACAGTACACTTCGCAGGGCTGGCTGTTCGTGCAGTGAGCAGGAGGCGGGGCCTGGACACGCTGATCACAGCCACTGTAATGTTCCAACCATTGAAAATGGCTGAAACATTGAAATCCCGCCATATCAGTGCAGCTGTAGCACCGATCATTGGCTGGAGCTGGGTGACCTGTGTTTCACCCGCCCCCAGCTCTGATTGGAGAGATCGGCCTTGTGACCGATCTCTCCAATCACTGTGGATCTGGGGCCGGTGACCACTCCCCTCAGCTTCACTCCAGCGTCCGTGGAAGGTGAGAGTAGCGATCGGTAAGTTTAACGACACTGTCTCCTTTCAGCCCCCACCCTTCAGCTGCTGGCTGCAGCAGTCACTGCCCCTGATCCAGCAGCACTGAACCCATCTGCTGCGTCCCCTCCATCTGCCACCACCTCCCCCTCAGCCGCTGACCCCCTCCCTCATCTCCTGCGTCCCCCCCCCATCAGCCGCTGCCCCTCTCCCACCTCTCACCTTCCTCCATCTGCTGTGACCCCACCTGCTGAGACACCCCCCCCCCCCACCTGCTGTGAGACCTCCCCACCGTCCATCCGTCCATCCGTCCCTCTGTCCATCCGTCCCTCCGTCCCTCTGTCCGTCTGTCCGTCTGTCGCGTCCATTGTGAAAGTCACGGGAACACTGGGGGTTCTATTACTTTCTAGGAGCAATATGTGGGGACTTTTCTAGGGCACTTACACAGGGCATTAATATTTTCTAGAGGGCAATTTTACCATCTAGAGAACAGAAAGGAGGCATTTTACTGTGTAAAGGGCACAATAGTGGCATTATTATGTGGCGGCACAGTGGTGGCATTATGTGGCTGCACAGTGGTGGCATTATTATGTGGGGGCACAGTGGTGGCATTATTATGTGGGGGCACAGTGGTGGCATTATTATGTGGGGGCACAGTGGTGGCATTACTATGTGGGGGCACAGTGGTGGCATTACTATATGGAGGGGCACAGTGGTGGCATTACTATATGGAGGGGCACAGTGGTGGCATTACTATGTGGAGGCACAGTGGTGGCATTACTATGTGGGGGCACAGTGGTGGCATTACTATGTGGGGGCACAGTGGTGGCATTATTATGTGGGGGCATTATTATGTGGGGGCACAGTGGTGGCATTATTATGTGGGGGCACAGTGGTGGCATTATTATGTGGGGGCACAGTGGTGGCATTATTATGTGGGGGCACAGTGGTGGCATTATTATGTGGGGGCACAGTGGTGGCATTATTATGTGGGGGCACAGTGGTGGCATTACTATGTGTGGCAGTAAGAGGAGTCGGTTTTTGTGCCACACAGCAGGTGCAGTAATAGGGACACACACGGCAGCAGCGGCTCAGTATTGGGGTGACGGCAGGATGAGGAGTTTGTGCAGGTTGGGATTAGATGGGGTTCGGTGCCGGAAGTGTGAGGAGTTACATGTGTCTTTGTTGTAATTTCTGTAGATGAGTTGTGGCTGGAAGAAGTTGTCATGTCGGCCTGGGCCAGATGGAAAACACAGAAAAAGTGAACAACTCCATCGGAAAGAACGTCAGCTGTAAGTCACCATCTATAACTGCACTGGGATCTCTTGTATGTGCTGCAGCACCGATATCTACCACTATATAGTCACCATATAGCGGTAATATCAGTGTCATCTGTCGAGGTTCCACTATACCCACGATTAGTCTGCGCCACCGTAGTTATCATGGTTACCTGGTAAGGGGCTCACTCAGATGTTTTGCCCCCCCCCGAGCTGAAACCCTAGCTACGCCTCTGCCTGGGGGGCATAGATGTTACTGGGGTAGTATACAACTCTGGGGGCATACACATTACTGGGTTGGGTGGCATACAGCCAGGGCCGTATTGACCATTAAGTACCGGATGTCCGGTGCCTGGGGCGGTGCCAGGGGCAAGAGTAAAAACAAATATATATATTTTTTTTAAATTTCCCTCCCCTCCCCAGACTCATTACTAAAATGAGTCTTTGCGGGAGGGGGGTTAGTTTGTGGTCCCAGAATTAATTTGTATTAGCGTCTTTAAGATGATTATACAAATCCTCCTCCGTACCTGCTCCTTGCGCGTCGGCACTTCAGGGGTCAGGAGCGGCAATCTGCTCCCTGGCCTGCCACGCTTACTGATGACGTCACTGGCAGCACGATGAGTCACCTCTCTGCAGACTGAGTACCGCTGAGGAGAGAAGTCACCGGAGCCGGTAAGCGCTGTAGAGCCGAAGATGGTGGGACAGGGGCAGCCGCATAAGGAGCACTCGGTATGAGAAAGGGGGTGCATGGAGTGGGATCTGTGTGGGCCAGGGGGCAGCAGCATAGGGAGCGTTCTGTATGGGAAAAGGGGGTGCATGTATGGGCTATATACACCTGGTATGATTTCTGTATGAGCTGTATTCACCTGGTATGATTTTTCTATGGGCGATGTTCCCTATAATCAATGTTTGTGCAGGGTAATCGGCATTTTGTGGGTGACAGATTACCTTTTAAACGTAAAAATGTCACTATATGAACAAATATTTTGCTCCTCCCGCCGGTGATTGACAGCTTGTTGAGTTAGGCCGATGATCAGCTGCAGTGTATACGCACCTTAAAGAGACACTTAATGTTAGGCCTCTTTCACACGTCAGTGATTCTGGTACGGTTGTGCTTTTTATATAGTGCTTTTTTTTATATGTACCAGAATCACTGACATACGCAGACCCATTATAATCAATGGGTCTGCTCACACATCAGTGATTTTTTTTCACTGAACGTGTCTCCGTGTAGCGTACACCCGTGGCCGTGATTCTGCACGGAGACAAGTCAGTTTTTTTCTGGCATCACTGATGACCCACGGACCACACTATGGTGTGATCCGTGAAACACGTACCAGAAAATCACGGACATATTAAATATTTTCAACTTAGCTTGCCTGCGATTCGCTGTGCAGCCTCCGCTCTCGGCAGCTTCTGCCTGGCTCATGAATGTTCATGAGAGCAGGAATAGTCGACCAGGAAGTAGCTGCTGAGAGCGGTGCCGGACGCTGCAGAGCTGAAGACTTCAGCACCATGGACAGCAGGAGCGAAGGCAGGTGAGTAATGTCCATATGCAATCACGGATTGCACATGGACAACCCACAGTTGCCGTGAATCACGGAGGGACATGTGCGTGTTTTACACGTCAGTGAAGAACGTCAGTGTTTTTCACTGACATGTGAAACGGGCCTTAGAAATTATTTTTTATGTTTTTAGGGTAATTAATTTTGAGCAGATCTGAGGGGAACCTGGTCCCGAGTCCCCCACAATTGCCCCAAAGACCTATTAGAAACGTGCAGGAGAGCAGACAGAGCAGCGCGGATTCAGTAGAAAGTCAAAGTCCTGTCTCCTGAGCCGTGCACTTCACCTATGGGAGTCTCGGGACACATTACTGCACCAATCTGCTAAGAATTAATGGACCTTTTTGATAACGCTTTTTTTTGAGGATCCTAGAGCATGGTGCATGCTGGGATACTCAAAAGAAGTGTTACCATGGGGCAGAGGCTGCAGTCACTGCTGTAGCCTCTGCCCCTCACTGAAATGAAGCTTCATCAGTGACGCTTGTTTCAGAGGTTGGGCTAGTCTCCATGCACTGTGCGATGTGCATAATGATACCACATGCTCTATTGCTGGCTCAGATAAGCAATAACGAGCTGGCACCAATGTCACAATACCTGGCGTGCGGAGACCAGTGAGATCGCCTGGTCTTTGTACGCTTGATATTCTGACACTGCCCTGGTGCCAGCTCAGTACTGCAGATCTGAGCCGGCATCAGAGCGTGTGCACATTGGACAGAGCACATCCTGCAGGGACTAGTCCTGCCCCTGAAATAAGCATCACTGATGGTGCTTCATTTCAGGGAGGAGTCAGAGGCTGCGGCAATGACTGCAGCCTCAGCCCCCTGATGACATCTTGTTTGAGTATCCCAGCATGCACCATGCACTGGGAATCTCAAACAAAGTGTCATCAAAAAGGAAGTAGGGGAAAAAACAGAGAGAAAATCAGTTAGATGGTGTAAATAACAGTTAAATGGTGTAGTTAGGGAAGGATAGGAAATTATTAATGCCAGTATATTAAAAAAAATGTACATTGTGGCACTAAATAGATAGGGATTTAGAATGAAAATTACTTTGCTTTCAGACTAAACCTTAAAGTTACTCTTTAAATGTTTACTAGTGCTGCTACCTGCAACTAATTAGTACTGTGGTACCTGTATGATCCATAGTTTGATGATAACTGGAACAACCATTTCAATCATCTCCTTACCATTGTTAAGGTATACAAGTTTATACGATAGAGGCTAACTTGACATTGAAAGTGATCGCTGTATAATGTTGGTGATGTGTCATGTATTGACGGTTGTTCTCAGGCTGTATTTCTGTACTGACAATTGTTCTGGTGGTGCAGTCATGTACTGACAGTGGTTCTGGGGCTGTATTTCTGTACTGATCTGGTGATGTAGGGATGTACTGACTGGTTCTAGTGATGTATTCATGTACTGATGGTTGTTTTTGTGATGTAGTTATGTACTGATGATGGACTTGGTACTGTACTTGGGTACTGATGGTGGTTGTGGTGAGTTATCAATGTAGATGTTGTAATCTTTAATTTATTAGACATGATACTTGAAGATTATATGTTCATTGTGCCAGGCTGATAATACAGCCATCTGAGTTAGGCCACATTTCTCAGCTTTACAAGTGTTAACTAATTCCTCCATACATATAGACAGTTGTCTGATCATTCGGCCAGCAGCTATCTTGCAAGACTTTCCATTACGCCGGGGTCACATCAGCATATGGCATCCTATGCGAGAGTATCTGATGCGATCTGCTAATGTCCCTCGGCTCATGCTCTACTGCAATCTTGCGATCGGATCACAGCTGCGGAGGAGAGGGAGAGAATGATCTTTCCATCTCCTACATTGTCAGCTGATGCGTATATCGCACTGCACTCGGATGTCCGATGTTACACTCGCACTCATTATTATTATTATTGTTTATTTATAGAGCACCATTGATTCCATGGTGCTGTACATGAGGGGGTTACATACAGAATACATGTACACGTTACAATAGACAGACTAGCACAGGGGGAAGAGGGCCCTGCCCTTGCGGGCTTACATCCTAAAGGATTTTGGGGAGGAGACAGTAGGTGGGGTGTAGGTGGGGCGGCAGCTCCGCACGGTGGTGGGGCGGCAGCTCCGCACGGTGGTGGGGCGGCAGCTCCGCACGGTGGTGGGGCGGCAGCTCCGCACGGTGGTGGGGCGGCAGCTCCGCACGGTGGTGGGGCGGCAGCTCCGCACGGTGGTGGGGCGGCAGCTCCGCACGGGGGTGGGGCGGCAGCTCCGCACGGTGGTGGGGCGGCAGCTCCGCACGGGGGTGAAGCAGTGAGGTCATTGAAGGTTATAGGCATTTCTGAACAGATGAGTCTTTAGGTTCCGTTTGAAGCTTGCGAGTGTAGTAGATAGTCTGACGTGTTGAGGCAGTGAGTTCCAGGAGACTGGGGATGCTCGGGAGAAGTCTTGGAGTCGGTTGCATGAGGAGCGAATGAGAGAGGAGGATAGAAGGAGATCTTGGGAGGACCGGAGGTTACGTTTTGGAGTGTAGCGAGAGATTAGTTCAGAGATATATGGAGGAGACAGATTATGGATAGCTTTGTAGGTCAGTGTTAGTAATTTGAATTGGATACGGTGGAAGATTGGGAGCCAGTGGAGGGACTTGCAGAGAGGAGAAGCGGGGTGGTATTGAGGAGAGAGGTGGATCAGTCGGGCAGCAGAGTTAAGGATGGACTGGAGAGGGGCGAGTGTGTTAGCAGGGAGACCACAGAGGAGGATGTTGCAGTAGTCGATGCGGGAGATTATGAGGGCGTGCACTAGAATTTTTGTAGATTGGGGATTGAGAAAAGGGCGGATTCTGGAGATATTTTTGAGTTGAAAACGGCAGGAGGTGGTGAGGGATTGGATGTGCGGTATGAAGGACAGGGCAGAGTCAAAGGTCACTCCGAGGCACCGAACTTTGGGTGCTGGGGAGAGCGTGATGTTATTAATTGTAATGGATAGATCAGGTGGAGAGTGCAGGGGAGATGGAGGAAAGATGATCAGTTCAGTTTTGGCCATATTGAGCTTTAGGAAGCGAGAGGAAAAGAAGGAAGATATAGCAGATAGGCACTCTGGGATTCTGGACAGCAGAGATGTGACATCTGGGCCAGAGAGGTAGATCTGAGTGTCATCAGCATATAGGTGGTACTGGAAGCTTGTATGGGTGCGAGCGATCAGCGACTCCCAGACAATCACAGCGTGCTGTGGTTTTCTTTCCTCAGTCACATTACGGCTGAGGAAAATGTCGCAGATGTGAGCTGCAGCATTGTCTTACATGGAGCCGAGTGCAATGCAAGATTTTCTCCCATTTGCACTTGTGCGAGTCATACGCCAGTGTGAACGTATCCTTTTACAGGATTGCTCATTTTGCCAAGCACTCCTGTGTTCTCTATAAAAAAAGCCGCTGCCAGACATCTCTGGAGGCTTATCATTTAGAGAATATATGACTCTTCAGTCTTAAATCTGACATGCTGGATCCTTATCTCCCCAGACATCATCAGCCAAAGGCAGCCATACACATTAGACTATGGGCCGAATCTGTTGATATTGGCGGATTCTGACACCTTTAGTCTGTGTATGGGAGGACTTGCCTACTATTTTAAGGGTAAGGGCACACGATGTCTTCTAGACGTCGTCGATTGCTATGGGTTGGTCAGGCAAAGACGCTTCAGGACACACTTGTGTCTTTTGTGCTAAAGCTACTTTGTTGCTTCTTTTCTGACATCTTTTGGGGACCGTTTTTTACTTAAATTGTATTCTATAAACCAATGAGCGTCTTACAAGCGGAAGTCACCTGAGGAATGGTTGGGTCACTTCATTCAACGTGTCATATTTTTGGAAACCTGAAGCAGTTTTAAAGAAGCTCAGAAGACTGAACACATGATCAGCACATCATGTCTACACTGCAGGGCATATTGCCAGGCTTTTTAGAGTTTATTTACCGCTTTCAGGCGCATGACAGAGCAGATCTACCTGAAACAGATGTTGTGTGCACGTACCCTTAGTCTGACTTGCCAGTAGGTGGCGTTACAACTTAAAGTGCCTAGAGCACCATGAATGCCAAATACGGCCCTGCATACGGCTCTGGGGTGGCAGCGCATACGGCTCTGGGGTGGCAGCGAATACGGCTCTGGGGTGGCAGCGCATACGGCTCTGGGGTGGCAGCACATACAGCTCTGGGGTGGCCGCGCATACGGCTCTGGGGTGGCCGCGCATACGGCTCTGGGGTGGCAGCGCATACGGCTCTGGGGTGGCCGCGCATACGGCTCTGGGGTGGCCGCGCATACGGCTCTGGGGTGGCCGCGCATACGGCTCTGGGGTGGCCGCGCATACGGCTCTGGGGTGGCCGCGCATACGGCTCTGGGGTGGCCGCGCATACGGCTCTGGGGTGGCCGCGCATACGGCTCTGGGGTGGCAGCGCATACAGCTCTGGGGTGGCAGCACATATGGCTCTAACAGTCCCATACAGCTCAAGAGGGGACACCTACTGCTCAGGAGTGGGGGCCCATACAGATGGAGGGGTGGAATATACAGCTTAGATGATGGGGGTCCTATACAGATTGGGGGGTGGAACATGCAGCTCAAGAGGGGGGCCCCATATAGATTGGGGGTGGAACATACAGCTCGGGTGGAACATACAGCTCAGGTGGAGGGCGCATGCAGTATGGGAAGACATATGCTGTGTGTGACGCCCTGGCAAAACCAGGTAGTAACAAAAGAGTTAATCCTCCTTGTTACCATCAGAAGCCCACACTCAGACATAACGCAACAGCCACTAAACCTTAGCCACCCCCTCATGATAATAGGGACACACCAGTGGGCGGGATCAGGCAGTTGTGAACGCCCACCTAGGGGTCCTGAGGTGTCAGAGGCGGGAACCAGACAGTTTGAGTTGGAGTTCAAGTTAAGTGAAGTGGCAGTCAAGTGGAGGAGCGAAGTGTGCAGTGTAGTCAGGGGTAGTAGCCCTTGGACTACCTGGCTAGATGGTAAACAGTGAACAGGGCCACAGGCGAAGTAGTCCTATAATGATAATCTACTGCTGATTAATCAGTAATTTTATCAACATTGCACTGAGCAGGTCAGTAAGTGACACATTGCTGGAATCAGGATCTCTACCCCTACGTTATGCTGCTCTCAGATTAGAGGGCAAAGACCTGGTGACAGATTCCCTTTAAATGATAGTCGACTGTTTGGTTATATGAAGCTGATTGGCAGCTGTTTAATGGCATGTGACAGCAGAATTGTGAATCCTTATAGCATGCACACAGTGCACTGTCGTGGTTTTCCAGTGCCGGTGGTGAGAGTGGGCCGTCATGTGACCACAAGAGTGCGATTGGCATACTTCTAGCCACACGTACATGAGGCTTTAGTCTGATTTATTGGTAGGGTACGTGATCAATTTAAGTGCTTAGAACAGCATGAACGCCAACTACGGCCCTGCCGCTACACTTAACTGTACCAGTCTGCCATGCATGATGCAATTTATTTTTTTTCTCAGACCACTCGGTCCAGACACAAAATCGAGCATGTGTAGTGCCTCATTGGATAACATTGGTCCGAAAGCAATCAGCTATTTTGTTGGATCGCACTTGGACCAAAAATACGGTTGTCTACACAAGCTATTAGGCTACGACACCATCATTGTAAATATTGTTACCTGGTTAGGGGCCCACTCAGAAGTTTCGCCCACTCTGAGCCGAACCCCTAGCTACGCCTACCAGTGATATCTGGGGGTCCTATAACAGACCTTGCACTGGGGTCCACTGTTGCTTGAAGTCTTAAAGGTTAATGACCCTTTAAGGAACAGGCAATGTTATAACGCTCCCAGGATTAATATTACATTTGATCTGCATGAGTGTAATCAATACATGGCGGTAATGGGCTCGTGTGGGGGGCATAGGAAGTCGCCAATATACAGCTCTAAAGGGACTAATATAGAAATATATGTATACACACTATGTTCCCCCTCCACATCCCCATCCATCCTCTTTCTGCTCCTTCAGCCAGAAGACCATTTCTGAGGCCTGACACTGATGTTGGGGAGGCAAGGCTCAAAGTGTCTGTAGTAGGATGGGGCTGGGGTCCAAGCTCTGTGTGGCTGTCATGTTATTCCCCCTCTATGTCAGTGTGCGTGCTAGGTGATGTACGGCGCGGGATTGTGCTAGGTGATGTACGGCGCGGCATTGTGCTAGGTGATGTACAGCGCGGCATTGTGCTAGGTGATGTACGGCGCGGCATTGTGCTAGGTGATGTACGGCGCGGCATTGTGCTAGGTGATGTACGGCGCGGCATTGTGCTAGGTGATGTACGGCGCGGCATTGTGCTAGGTGATGTACGGCGCGGCATTGTGCTAGGTGATGTACGGCGCGGCATTGTGCTAGGTGATGTACGGCGCGGCATTGTGCTAGGTGATGTACGGCGCGGCATGGGGCTTTGTCATGTGCAGGAAAGTGCACTGTATTGGCACAACCTGAAAAGATTAGTGTGGGACACTGCCCTCTGCTGGTCAAAGGAAGAACAGACGACCAGGAAACAAAAATCATTTAGTTTGTTTCCAGTGGGAAGCATTTCACGGACTGACCTGTTCAGCAACAGACAAGGGAAGAGGAAGGTGGGTGGAGAGCCCAGGAGCCACAAGAAAGGCAGTTTGTGCAGGCGCGGACGTGCAGCCTGAAGGGCAGAAGGAGGTCTCCCCTGCAGAAGATTTGAGCAGCAGAGAGATGACTCCAGAAGATACTGGACAGGTAATCCACAAGTTCCACACCCCCGCACTGTCCAGCAATACCCTCCAGACCTCCGCGACCCCCCGCTATGCTTGTCAAGACCCCCAGACCGGACTACGTGGGCAAGCTGCAGATGTCGCCAGCCAAAAAAGCCACCCGTGGGTGACTCGACTTCGCCGGGCTGTTGCTTCCTGCCCGGCCGTGCGGTACTCAATGCGGGGACTGTATTAATAGTGGTTGGAGCTTAGCGTACTGTGCGATTCAGTGACTGTAACCCATAGAGACGGGAAGTGTAGGGTCTGGAGACAACGGACTCGAGGCCCTGACATTTCTATACTGTTTCCCACAAGAATTAATGTGTGTATCTCTTGCCCCTGTTAGGCTGAGTTACATGAGCTACTGTGTTGTTACTAAATTTCCCTTGTGATAACCTTCCCTTCTGTTTCCCTATCGGTAAACAAATAAATTGAGTTACCACTGTTCCTCCTTCTCTGTGTGCTGCATAATAACCCTGCTCTTACAGATGTACGGCTCGGCATTACGCTTGGGGATGTACAGTGCCTTGTGAAAGTATTCGGCCCCCTTTGTCAACCTTTAGGCTATGTGCGCACTAGGCCGCTTTTCCCGCGGATTTACCCGCGGATTTGCTGCGGAAATTTCTTGAGAAATGTCTGCAATCTTTGTGCAGACATTTCCCAGCAAATCCTCTGAGAAAAAAAAATAGCTGTGCGCACTGTGCGGATTTTTCTCAAGAAAATTTCTTGAGAAAATTTTCTCGAGAAACTTTCTTGAGAAAATGAGCATGTCCATTATTTTCCGCAGGTACCTGCGGAATACCCCCGGAATTTCGCTCCATTCACTGTAATGTAATCGCGAAATTCCGGGGGTATACCGCAGGTAGCAAATGATGTGTGGTATACCCCCGGTATAGCCGCGATTTACCTGCGGTAATGCTCATCGCTCCCTGCGGTCTTGCAGGAAGTGATGTCATTATGCCAGGAAGAGGAAGCGGAGAGAGTAAACACAGACGTCACACTGCCTGGACGCCGCACAGAAGCGCTTCCGTGCGACCTCCAGGTGCCCGTGCAGTCTGTGTCCCGCTCCAGCCTCGCGGCTGCCAGCACAGCAGTGTCAGTGTCTGCCCGCAGTGTCAGCAGCTTGTCACCCGCCAGCGCAGGCAGATACTGACACAGGCAGACACTGACACTGCACTGCTGCGTGTCAGTGTCTGCCCGCAGTATCAGCAGCTTGTCACACTGCAGCGCAGGCAGACACTGACACACAGCAGTGCAGTGTCAGTGTCTGCCTGTGTCAGTGTCTGCCTGCGCTGCCGGGTGACAAGCTGCCGATACTGCGGGCACACACTGACACACAGCAGTGCTGGCAGCCGCGGGGATGACGATCGCTGCTGTCAGGAGGTGAGATCATTACCTGCTGTGACGATCTCCTGCCGTCACCGCGGTCACTGCTGTCTATGCCCGGCTCGCGGGCGGCCCGAGACTGTCACTAGCGGTGACGTCACGGGCTCTCGCGATACTTCTGACAACGTGAGAGTCAGTGACAGCGGTGACGTCAGCAGTACAGGAGATGATCACAGCAGGTAATGATCTCATCTATCCTCCTGATGGCAGCGCTCGGCATCCCCTGCAGTAACCTGGGCTGACCTATTGATGTTAGCTCAGGTCACTGCATTGCTCTCCCAGCCAATGGGGAACATTCTGTTCTTCATTGACTGGGACAGTGACTATGGTATGGATCGCCGTGGGACCCCCCCCCCTTATTAGATTGCGCCGGACGTGGATTGATAGCCTCTTTAACCAATTTATTGAAAAGAACAATGTGGGGAGTGTTTTTTCAAATAAAACTTTTTTTGTTGTCTATTTTTTAATTATTACTGACTGGGTTGGTGATGTCGGGTATCTAATAGACGCCTGACCTCACCAACCCCAGGGCTTGATGCCAGGTGACATTACACATCTGGCATCAACCCCATATATTACCTCGTTTGCCAACGCACCAGGGCAACGGGATGAGTTGGGGCGAAGCGCCAGGATTGGCACGTCTAATGGATGCGCCACTTCTGGGGCGGCTGCGGCCTGCTATTTTTAGGCTGGGGAGTGTCCAATAACAGTGGACCTCCCTAGTCTGAGAATATCAGACCCCAGCTGTCCGCTTTACCTTGGCTGGTGATCCAATATGGGGGGGACCGCACGTCGTTTTTTTTTAATTATTTATTTATTTTATGGCTAAATACAAGGCTAAGCACCCTTTAGTGCCACATGAAAGTCACTAAAGGGTGCCAGCTTAGAAAATGCAGGGAGGTGGAACATTATATAGGTTTTTCTCATCTATCCCTCTATCTATCCATCTATCCCTCTATCTATCTATCTATTCATCTATCCCTCTATCTATCTATCTATTCATCTATTCATCTATCTATCTATCCCTCTATCTATTCATCTATCCATCTATCCCTCTATCCATTATCTGTCTATCGATTATCTTTATTATTTATTGCAGGGACAAACCTGCGGCAAATCCGCATGCGTTTTTGCCGCGGATTTTTCCGCAGGTGCGGAAATCTTTCACTCCCAGAAGTTTCTCGTGAAGATTTTCATGAGAAACTTCACATTTCTAGTGCGCACATAGCCTTACCCACATTTGAGGCTTCAAACATAAAGGTAAAAAAAATAAATTAATGGTGAAGAATCAACAAGTGGGACACAATTGTGAAGTTGAATGATTTTTATTTTTGCTTATTTTTAAACATTTTTAAAAAATAAAAAAACTGAAAATTGGGGTGTGCAATATTATTTGTCTTCTTTACTTTCAGTGCAGCAAACTCATTCCAGAAGTTCATTGAGGATCTCTGAATGATCCAATGTTGTCCTAAATGACTGATGATGATAAATATAAGCCACTTGTGTGTAATCTAGTCTCTGTATAAATGCACCTGCTCTGTGATAGTCTCAGTGTTCTGTTTAAAGCGCAGATCGCATCATGAAGACCAAGGAACACAGCAGGCAGCTCCGTGATACTGTTGTGGAGAAGTTTAAAGCCATATTTGGTTACCAAAAGATTTCCAAAACTTTAAACATCCCAAGGAGCACTGTGCAAGCGATCATATTGAAATGGAAGGAGTATCATACCACTGCAAATCTATCAAGACCCGGCTGTCCCTCAAAATTTTCATGTCAAACAAGGAGAAAACTGATCAGAGATGCAGCCAAGAGGCCCATGATCACTCTGGATGAACTGCAGAGATCTACAGCTGAGGTGGGAGAGTCTCTCCATAGGACAACAATCAGTCGTACACTGCACAAATCTGACCTTTATGGAAGAGTGGCAAGAAGAAAGCCATTTCTCAGATATCCATAAAAAGTGTCATTTAAAGTTTGCCACAAGCCACCTGGGAGACACACCAGACATGTGGAAGAAGGTGCTCTGGTCAGATGAAACCAAAATCAAACTTTTTGGGAACAATGCCAAACGATATGTTTGGCGTAAAAGCAACACGGCTCATCACCCTGAACACACCATCCCCACTGTCAAACATGGTGGTGGCAGCATCATGGTTTGGGCCTGCTTTTCTTCAGCAGGGACAGGGAAGATGGTTAAAATGGATGGGAAGATGGATGGAGCCAAACACAGGACCATTCTTGAAGAAAACCTATTGGAGTCTGCAAAAGACCTGAGACTGGGACGGAGATTTGTCTTCCAACAAGACAATGATGCCAAACATAAAGCAAAATCTACAATGGAATGGTTCACAAATAAATGTATCCAGGTGTTAGAAGGGCCAAGTCACAGTCCAGACCTGAATCCAATCGAGACTCTATGGAAAGAGCTGAAAACTGCTGTTCACAAACGCTCTCCATCCAACCTCACTCAGCTCAAGCTATTTGCAAAGGAAGAATGGGCATGAATTTCAGTTTCTCGATGTGCACAACTGATGGAGACATACCCCAAGCGACTTGCAGCTGTAATCGCAGCAAAAGGTGGCGCTACAAAGTATTAACTTAAAGGAGATGAATAATATTGCACGCCTCACTTTTCGTTTTTTTTATTTTTTTAAAACTGTTTAAAATAAACAATAAATTTCGTTCAACTTCACAATTGTGCCCCACTTCTTGATTCTTCAGCATTAATTTCATTTTTTTTATCTTTAGGTTTCAAGCCTGAAATGTGGGTAAAGGTTGACAAATTCAAGGGGGCCGAATACTTTCGCAAGGCACTGTACAGCTCGGCAGTTTTCTTGATGTACGGCTCGGCCTTCTGCTTGGTGACGTACGGCTCGGCCTTGTGCTTGATGTACGGCACACATGGTGCTTGGTGATGTACGGCACACATGGTGCTTGGTGATGTACGGCACACATGGTGCTTGGTGATGTACGGCTCGCGAGGAGGGGTGGCACGGGCTGTAGTGCAGAGGTACAGTCATCCTCAGACCTTGGTTCTTGAACGGGCCTAAAGATTCTTCTGTCTCATAAGACACCATTACAGATTATGCTCCTGAGGACCTCATTTTAGCCACTCTGTTCTAGGTGATTCAGCAGTGAGCCGTCTAGATCAGAGTGGATATTTTGAGCACCTTATTTTTGCCACTCCATTCTAGATGATTCACTAGTGAGCTGTCTAGATTGGGCCCGTGAGTCACTGTGGCCCCGTGGACCTCCTGCCGACGATCGTACTTTCATTTATATCGGCATCACCATCACAGATGCCAATACAATTGAAAGGAACAATGAGAGGAGGAGCAGAACACTCTATTTCTAATCATTCTACTACTGTGTCTGTGAGACACTGATGTGTCAGCATGGAGGACTGCGGTTACTAGAGATGAGCGAGCCTCTGAAGGCTCAGTTCGAGGCGCCGTTCGACGAACCGTTTGACGAACCTCTTGAACCCCATTGAAAACGATGGGAGGCAAACACATAAAAACACATAGAAAACACCTTCAAAGGTGTCCAAAAGGTGACAAACAACTCACAACATACCACAAACACATGGGAAAGTGACATATACTCATGCGAAAACAAAACAGCTAGACGAGGAAAAAGAGGAGGAGACACAGATATAGGCATGGCACGCCCTTCTAAAATCATGTAAAACACAGCAAGGGGACTCTAAGCAGAGTCTCCCTTTTTTCCAAAAATTGGGCCACACACACCCCTTCAGTGGCATCACTTGTGCCCCAGTTGCAAACTTGACCTGTTGATTTGCATCAAGCACATTCAAAAATACGCCAGCCTTAACTGTCTTCAGGATGACACCGGGGTAGGTAGCAAAGTCCTTGCTGAACCATGACTTGTTCATCTTGGATCATTTTTAAAAACACAGCAAGGGGACTCCAAGCGGAGTCTCCCTTTTTTCCAAAAATTGGGCCCCACAGACACCACATCAGTGGCATCACTTGTGCCCCAGTTGTAAACTTCACATGTTGACTTGCATCAAGCACAATCCAAATCCACAAGCCTTTACTTTCCCCAGGATGACACCGGGGTAGCAAAGTCCTTGCTGATCCATGACTTGTTCATCTTGGTGAACGTTAGTCTGTCCACATTGTCACTGGACAGACGCGTGCGCTTATCTGTCAGCACACACCCAGCAGCACTGAAGACACATTCAGAGACAACGCTGGCCGCGGGACACGACAAGATCTCCAAGGCGTAAGTGGAGAGCTCTGGCCATTTTTCAAGATTTGAAGCCCAAAATGAGCAAGGCTCCATTTGCAAAGTCATGGCATCGATGTTCATTTGGAGATACTCATGTATCATCCTCTCCAGCCGTTGACTATGTGTAAAGGCTGCTTTACATGGTACGACCGATTGTGCGATTTCACAATCGATCGTACCCGCCCCCGTCCTTTTTGCGTCACGGGCAAATCGCTGCCCGTGGCGCACAAAGTCGGTAACCCCCCGTCACACATACTTACCTCTCGTGCGACCTCGCTGTGGGCGGTGAACGTCCACTTCCTGGAGTGGGAGGGACGTTCGGCGTCACAGCGACGTCACACGGCCGCCGGCTAATAGAAGCGGAGGGGCGGAGATGAGCGGGACGTAAACATCCCGCCCACCTCCTTCCTTCCACATAGAGCCGGCGGCGGCCGCGGGAGGCAGGTGAGCTGCTCATCGTTCCCGTGGGGTCACACAGAGCGGCGTGTGCTACCACGGAAACGATGATCAACTAAATTAAACGATATTATGGAACCTAGCGAGCAGTACCCGACTCACGATTTGTGAGCGATACTGCGTCGCTAGGAGGTGTCACACAGGCCGGCATCGCCAGCGATGCCGGATGTGCGTCACAAAAACCGTGACCCCGACGATCAATCGCACGATAGATTGTCTGGTGTAAAGCAGCCTTAAGACTTCTTGTCTCTGGTGGCCTTGCAAAGGAGGGTCTAAAAAATTCTGAAACGATTCAATAAAACTGCTGTTACCACCAGATACGGTGCTGCTGGTACGGTTTGACTGTTGATGACGAGACAGTCCCATGTTTGTCAAGTTACAACTGGGAGATTCACTCCCTGCACCTGCACGGTTGTTTGGTGGAAAAGCCAAGCTAAGATCGAGTAACAGCTTCTGCTGATACTCCTGCATACGTGCGTCCCTTTCTATGGCTGGAATTATTTTGCAAAACTTGGACTTGTACCGGGGATCTAAGAGTGTGGCAAGCCAGTAGTCATCATTACTTCTAATTCGGACAATCCGAGTGTCATGTTGAAGGTAGTGCAGCAAGAAGGCACTCATGTGTCTTACGCATCCCTGCGGACCAAGTCCTTGCTGTGTTGGTGGCGGCGAGGTGATAACAATGCTGCCTTCCTCTGACATATCCTCCCAACCTCGAACAACCGAAATTTGACCAAGGTCTCCCTCATCAGCTGAGTCTTCCATGCCCATCGACAGTTCGTCCTCCATTTCTTCATGGGCTCCTGTCCCTTCCTAAACAGTTTGGCTGCTACCATGCGCCCTTGTTAATCCCTCTCCCCCACTGTCCCATGCCTGCCGCCTTGGTGATGATGAACGTCTGGTCCTTGTAGATCTTGTTGGCCCTTCCGTTGTCATGCTAATAATGGCATTGTCAGCGCTAAACATATTCGTCGCCATGTCGAAGCTGTGCAGAAGGGTGCATAGGTCCTTGATCTGAGACCACTCCATCAGCGTGATCTGCCCCACCTCTGCATCTCGTTGGCCCAGGCTATACGTCATAACGTATTGCACCAGGGTTCGGCGGTGCTGCCACAGTCGCTGTAACATGTGGAGAGTTGAATTCCAGCATGTCGTCACATCGCATTTCAGGCGATGAACCAGCAGGCCGAAAGACCTCTGCAGCGATGCAAGTCGGTCAGCTGCGGCGGTTGAACGGCGGAAGTGAGCAGAGAGTGACCGTGCCCTGTGCAGAAGCCCATCTAGGTCGGGATAGTGGCTGAAAAATTGCTGGACAACAAGGTTCAAAACGTGAGCCATACAAGGCACGTGTGTCACCTTGCCCCGGCGAGGGGCCGCACCCAGGTTTGCAGCATTGTCGCACACGGCCTTACCTGGTTGCAGGTTGAGTGGAGACAACCATTTACGAAACTCCGAGTGCAGAGCTGACCACAACTCCTCAGCTGTGTGACTCTTATTTCCCAGACATTTCAACGTAAAGACCGCCTGATGCCGTTGAGCTCTGCTGCCAGCATAGTAAGGAGGTGTGTGGGATTCCTTGTGCACAGTTACAACGCGGGTGGCCTGACCACACAGGCTTTGGGCGGAGGTGGAGGACCCAGATGAGGTTGAGGAGGCAGAAGCAGTGGAGGAACTTCGACATACAGAGGATTGACGCACAAGTCGTGGGGATGGCAAGACTTGTTCAGCAGACCCCTCACCATCTCTCACCATAGTTACCCAGTGCCCAGTCAGCGACATGTAACGCCCCTGTCCATGCTTACTGGTCCAAGTATCGGTGGGGAAATGCACCCTATCACACACAGAGTTTCTCAAGGAAGCGGCGATGTTGTGTGCGACATGCTGGTGTAGCACAGGCATACCTTTCTTGGAGAAGTAGTGGCGACTGGGCATCTGGCACTGGGGCACTGCGACTGACATAAGGTCTTGAAAATCCTCTGTGTCCACCAGGCGGAAAGGCAGCATTTCGGTAGCCAAGAGCTTACAGAGGATGAAAGTCAACCTCTTAGCTTTGTCATGGCTCGGAGGAAATGGCCTTTTATTTGTCCACATCTGAGGGACGGAGATCTGGCTGCTGTGTGGAGACGGTGGTGAGTAGGGTGTCCCTGGAAAACTGCAGGTCTGTGAGGAAAGTGCAAGCGGAGACATGATGTTGCCTTCATCCAAAGTTGGTGCTCTCGATGTCTGAGAGAACTCTACACCAGCACTTGTTTCCCCTTCCAAACCAACTGACAACCTGCCAAGCAAACTGGCTGTTGCGGTTAAAGAGGTGGAAGGTCTGCGTGGAAAAACATGTGTGACAGCTGTCCCCACAGTCATAGAAGATGAAGGGCGCGCGGAGGAACTTGAAGGGGCAGGCGGTGGTTGGCCCGCTCCGCTAGGCCGCATTGCAGCACGGTGAGCTTCCCACTGGGACTTATGCTTGTTATTCATGTGACGATTCATGGAAGAAGTTGTCAAACTGGTGAGGTTTTGGCCTTTACTTATAGATTGGTGACAAATTTTACAGATCGCATGATTTGGGAGATCCTTTGCAAGGTCAAAAAAGGACCCGGCTAGGCAAGGCTTAGAGGCCATGCGACCTGCAGAGCCACCCCGACTTGTGCTCAGAGGCAGAGTTGTGGCTGAGGATGCAGTTGTTGACGTGCTTCCAGTTCTCCGACTCTGTCCAGGAAGGCGCTAGGTAACTTCGTCATCAGTTGGATCCTCCTCCACCGCCTCTGGTGTCCTCCTCGAGTGCCTGACTGTGGGTTGACAGTAAGTGGGATCTAGAACTTCATTATCAAGTTAAGTTGTCATCCCAATCTGGTATCTGCGTCTCATCATCATCAGTATGTTCCTCATTGTCTCTACCAACAGGTGTTACAGTTTGGGAATGAGGGTCTACATTATGCTCAGAAACTTGGTCATCAAGGCCTGAATCAGACTCACAAAGCTTCTGGGCATCACTGCAGACCATTTCCTGGTCTATACTCACTGTAGCTTGGCAACAGACCTCTGATTCCCAGGCTATAGTGTGAATGAACAGCTCTGCAGACTCAGCCATCTCTGTTACACCATACTCTTCAGGGCGGGTGGAGACTTGAGAGCTGGGAGAAAGCAAGTGCGATTGGGATGACAACTCAGAGGACTGTTGTTTTTTGGATGTTGAAGTTGAGGTGGAGGAGAGGCCACTTGTTGGAGCACTTGAGATCCATTCAAGCTTGTTCTTTTTTTGTGCATCATCTACTTTCGTTACAGTTGTACGGTTCCGTAAAAAAGGAAGCACATCGGATTGTCCACGGAAAGTAGTAGACATCTTACTTTTGCTGGAAGATGGCATTTCTTCAGCAGATGTTAATGTAGCTTTCCCACCTACCCCACGGACACAAACTTTTTTTCCTTTTCCAACACGCCTGTTCCCCTTCCCACCAGCATCTGTCCTTTTGCCACTCATTTTGTTAGCGAAAAGATTGGACACTTAAAATGTGGTAGCAAAAATGGAGAGGTGCTGTAGATTGCAGAGGTGGTCTAGCTTTATTGACAGCTGAAGAATAAACACTGACTATCCCAGACAATTTTAATATGCCCCTAACAGTGGCAGCACAAATTAGAATTGTGTGGGAAAAATGGGCAGTTGGGTAGAATGCCCGGGTGCTGTGGGTAGCAGGACAGCAAAGGGACACTAACTTAGTATTTCAGACACTTTTAGGATGGCACAAAAAGTGTCAGCTCTTTGGTCAAATAAAATAGCGTGGCAAAAATGGGCAGGTGGGTATAATGCACGGGTGCTGTGGGTATCAGGACAGCAAAGGAACAGTAAGGCGGGCTTTGCACGTTGCGACATCGCAAGCCGATGCTGCGATGTCGCACGCGATAGTCCCCGCCCCCGTCGCAGGTACGATATCGTGTGATAGCTGGCGTAGCGAAAATTATTCCTACGCCAGCTTCACACGCGCTCACCCGCCCTGCGACCGTCGCTCTGGCCGGCGACCCGCCTCCTTCCTAAGGGGGCGGGTCATGCGGCGTCATAGCGACATCACACGGCAGGCGGCCAATAGCGGCGGAGGGGCAGAGATGAGCAGGATGTAAACATCCTGCCCACCTCCTTCCTTCCGCATATCCTACGGAAGCCGCGGTGACGCCGGTAGGAGATGTTCCTCGCTCCTGCGGCTTCACACACAGCGATGTGTGATGTCGCAGGAACGAGGAACAACATCGGACCGTCGCGTCAGCGTAATTATGGATTACGCCAACGCTGCACCGATGATACGATTACGACGATTTTGCGCTCGTTAATCGTATCATCTAGGCTTTACACACTACGATGTCGCATGCGATGCCGGATGTGCGTCACTTTCAATTTGACCCCACCGACATCGCACCTGCGATGTCGTAGTGTGCAAAGCCGCCCTAAGGTACTATCTCAGACACTTTTAGGATGTCACAAAAAGTGTCAGCTCTTAGGGCAAATAAAATAGCATGGCAAAAATGGGCAGGTGGGTATAATGCACGGGTGCTGTAGGTAGCAAGACAGCAAAGGAACACTAAGATAGTATTCCAGACACTTTTAGGATGGCACAAAAAGTGTCAGCTCTTTGGGCAAATAAAATAGCGTGGCAAAAATGTGCATGTGGGTAGAATGCACGGGTGCTCTGGGGAGCAGGACAGCAAAGGAAGCCTCACTTTCTATCCCTGCTAATGAAAAAATGCGGCAAGGAATTGCCTGAGCTGAGGTAGCCAGATGCTGTTATCTAAAGCCCTACACCGCATTTGCACGGACATGCTTAGCAGCTATGGCTATGAATGCCTGTAAATCAGGCCTGAAAAGGGCTGAAATAACCAGCAGTCCCTAATCCCTAAAGCGCTGTGTAGATTGCACTGTATCTCTATAGCGCACACAGCAGCAGCAGCAGCGTGAGCGGTGACTGTCACCCACACGCAGAAGACAGATAATAGACTCAGCCATCTCTGTTACACCATACTCTTCAGGGCGGGTGGAGACTTGAGAGCTGGGAGAAAGCAAGTGCGATTGGGATGACAACTCAGAGGACTGTTGTTTTTTGGATGTTGAAGTTGAGGTGGAGGAGAGGCCACTTGTTGGAGCACTTGAGATCCATTCAAGCTTGTTCTTTTTTTGTGCATCATCTACTTTCGTTACAGTTGTACGGTTCTGTAAAAAAGGAAGCACATCGGATTGTCCACGGAAAGTAGTAGACATCTTACTTTTGCTGGAAGATGGCATTTCTTCAGCAGATGTTAATGTAGCTTTCCCACCTACCCCACGGACACAAACTTTTTTTCCTTTTCCAACACGCCTGTTCCCCTTCCCACCAGCATCTGTCCTTTTGCCACTCATTTTGTTAGCGAAAAGATTGGACACTTAAAATGTGGTAGCAAAAATGGAGAGGTGCTGTAGATTGCAGAGGTGGTCTAGCTTTATTGACAGCTGAAGAATAAACACTGACTATCCCAGACAATTTTAATATGCCCCTAACAGTGGCAGCACAGTTTGCAATTAGAATTGTGTGGGAAAAATGGGCAGTTGGGTAGAATGCCCGGGTGCTGTGGGTAGCAGGACAGCAAAGGGACACTAACTTAGTATTTCAGACACTTTTAGGATGGCACAAAAAGTGTCAGCTCTTTGGTCAAATAAAATAGCGTGGCAAAAATGGGCAGGTGGGTATAATGCACGGGTGCTGTGGGTATCAGGACAGCAAAGGAACAGTAAGGCGGGCTTTGCACGTTGCGACATCGCAAGCCGATGCTGCGATGTCGCACGCGATAGTCCCCGCCCCCGTCGCAGGTACGATATCGTGTGATAGCTGGCGTAGCGAAAATTATTCCTACGCCAGCTTCACACGCGCTCACCCGCCCTGCGACCGTCGCTCTGGCCGGCGACCCGCCTCCTTCCTAAGGGGGCAGGTCGTGCGGCGTCATAGCGACATCACACGGCAGGCGGCCAATAGCGGCGGAGGGGCAGAGATGAGCAGGATGTAAACATCCTGCCCACCTCCTTCCTTCCGCATATCCTACGGAAGCCGCGGTGACGCCGGTAGGAGATGTTCCTCGCTCCTGCGGCTTCACACACAGCGATGTGTGATGTCGCAGGAACGAGGAACAACATCGGACCGTCGCGTCAGCGTAATTATGGATTACGCCAACGCTGCACCGATGATACGATTACGACGATTTTGCGCTCGTTAATCGTATCATCTAGGCTTTACACACTACGATGTCGCATGCGATGCCGGATGTGCGTCACTTTCAATTTGACCCCACCGACATCGCACCTGCGATGTCGTAGTGTGCAAAGCCGCCCTAAGGTACTATCTCAGACACTTTTAGGATGTCACAAAAAGTGTCAGCTCTTAGGGCAAATAAAATAGCATGGCAAAAATGGGCAGGTGGGTATAATGCACGGGTGCTGTAGGTAGCAAGACAGCAAAGGAACACTAAGGTAGTATTCCAGACACTTTTAGGATGGCACAAAAAGTGTCAGCTCTTTGGGCAAATAAAATAGCGTGGCAAAAATGTGCATGTGGGTAGAATGCACGGGTGCTCTGGGGAGCAGGACAGCAAAGGAAGCCTCACTTTCTATCCCTGCTAATGAAAAAATGCGGCAAGGAATTGCCTGAGCTGAGGTAGCCAGATGCTGTTATCTAAAGCCCTACACCGCATTTGCACGGACATGCTTAGCAGCTATGGCTATGAATGCCTGTAAATCAGGCCTGAAAAGGGCTGAAATAACCAGCAGTCCCTAATCCCTAAAGCGCTGTGTAGATTGCACTGTATCTCTATAGCGCACACAGCAGCAGCAGCAGCGTGAGCGGTGACTGTCACCCACACGCAGAAGACAGATAATAGCGGCGAAGGGGAAAATGGCCGTATCTTATAGGTTAAGGACATGTGACATGCACAGCCTATGACACATGCCCTTGCTTGTCTGGCAAAAATCCACTTAGCTGTGTGTGTGTCTGTGATTTGCTGACAGCCTGGAACGCCCCACTGCACGCGCGGTTAGGGGAAAAAAAAATTAAAAAATGGTGATCGGCATTCTCTCAGCACTTTGCAGCAGCACAGATCTAAACCCCGTCCCCCCCGCACACTATACGCTGAAATTTGATAATAGTGTGAATCACAGAGTGACTCACCCTATTACAGTGAAAAGCCAGCTAGTAACTAGCTAGGCTTTTTGGTGATCGAACCGTTCTCGAACGTAACTCGAACTGTCGAGCTTTTAGCAAAAATCACTCGAACATGAAATTGGCGAACCTCGAACATCGCTCATCTCTAGCAGTGACATCACTACTGCGCACTGATGTGCTAAAATGTCAGAGTGGCATAACAGTGGACACACGCTGAGGAGACTGGGGCAGTGACTGAATGAGGACAAGTGAGTATATTTGTGTATTTAATCAGGAATTCGAGAGGACTATGGGGAAGCATATATGGGGGTTGCAAAATAGTATATGGGGCTGCATATTGTTAGGACCAGGATGACGGGTAGGCCCAGGAGGTGTGGATCCACTGGACTGAGCACCCCACCAAGGGCAAGGTGCCCAGTAGCCGAAGCACTACGGGTAGCAGGACAGTCCGTTCAGAGGAGTGGGTGTAGAAGTCCCTGAGATCACGGAGTCTCTGAAGGTAGTCCGGGTGACGGAGCGCAGGTTCGGAGGCCGAGATGATGTCAGGCAGGGTCCGGAACCAGCGGAACGGGGAGATCAGTCACCACACAGATCCAGGAATCGGAGACGGTAGGGACTGAGAAGATGGCGGACAGTCCGTTCAGGGTTCTGGAACCGTCAGGACCGGTTGGCGGGACAGGAGCGGTTCTACAAGAGAGATAGGTGAGTACGAGACAATGGCACAGGGAGACCTGACTCCTAGCTTAGCAAACACGAAGAACAGGCCCCGCCCACTTGGAAAGGAACCCCCTATATACCCTGTACCTGCATCTTCAATATCCTGTTGGAGGACGCTGGCCCTTTAAGAAAAGGTCAATGTCCGCGCGCGCGCGCGCGCGCCTAATGCGCATGCGCGAGGCCCGGGTGCCAGAAGCCAGAGCAGGATGCGGTGTACAGGAGGCAGGAGTGCCGGGCCGGCTCAGGACAGCAGACGGGCGCTGGGACCGGGGACCGGGTTGCCTGGAGGATGCAGGTGAGGGAGCATGGAGGCTGAGGAGCGGGGGACCGGGGAGCGTGTCACGGGAGCGGGGAAGCGAGGTCCGGGAGCGGGGGAGCGTGGCAGAGGAGCCGGGGAGCGTGGCAGAGGAGCCGGGGAGCGTGGCAGGGGAGCCGGGGAGCGTGGCAGGGGAACCGGGGAGCGTGGCACGGGCACCGGGGAGCATGGCACGGGCACCGGGGAGTGTGACACATATAACTATATGTTGGCGCACAATATTATATTGGGGCACACAATATGGTGGTGCACTATATGGGGGCTGCATACTAGTATATGGCGGAATATAAGGGGTGCATACTACTATATGGAGGAATATAAGGCGTGTACTAAACTATATGAAGGAATATAAGGGGAGCATAATACTATATGGAGGAATATAAGGGGTGCATAATACTATATGCAGGAATATAAGGGGTGCATAATACTATATGAAGGATCCCTTTTACATGGAATATAGGGGTGCATTATACATGGAGGACTATGGAGCTGCATAATCCAATATGAAGGACTATGGGGTGCATTTTAGTACATATAGGACTTAGGGGGTTGCATTATATGGAGGACTAATTGGGTTACCATGGGGTGCATTATACAGTGCCTACAAGTAGTATTCAACCCCCTGCAGATTTAGCAGGTTTGATAAGATGCAAATAAGTTAGAGCCTGCAAACTTCAAACAAGAGCAGGATTTATTAACAGATGCATAAATCTTACAAACCAACAAGTTATGTTGCTCAGTTAAATTTTAATAAATTTTCAACATAAAAGTGTGGGTCAATTATTATTCAACCCCTAGGTTTAATATTTTGTGGAATCCTTGTTTGCAATTACAGCTAATAATCGTCTTTTATAAGACCTGATCAGGCCGGCACAGGTCTCTGGAGTTATCTTGGCCCACTCCTCCATGCAGATCTTCTCCAAGTTATCTAGGTTCTTTGGGTGTCTCATGTGGACTTTAATCTTGAGCTCCTTCCACAAGTTTTCAATTGGGTTAAGGTCAGGAGACTGACTAGGCCACTGCAACACCTTGATTTTTCCCTCTTGAACCAGGCCTTGGTTTTCTTGGCTGTGTGCTTTGGGTCGTTGTCTTGTTGGAAGATGAAATGACGACCCATCTTAAGATCCTTGATGGAGGAGCGGAGGTTCTTGGCCAAAATCTCCAGGTAGGCCGTGCTATCCATCTTCCCATGGATGCGGACCAGATGGCCAGGCCCCTTGGCTGAGAAACAGCCCCACAGCATGATGCTGCCACCACCATGCTTGACTGTAGGGATGGTATTCTTGGGGTCGTATGCAGTGCCATCCAGTCTCCAAACGTCACGTGTGTGGTTGGCACCAAAGATCTCGATCTTGGTCTCATCAGACCAGAGAACCTTGAACCAGTCTGTCTCAGAGTCCTCCAAGTGATCATGAGCAAACTGTAGACGAGCCTTGACATGACGCTTTGAAAGTAAAGGTACCTTACGGGCTCGTCTGGAATGGAGACCATTGCGGTGGAGTACGTTACTTATGGTATTGACTGAAACCAATGTCCACACTGCCATGAGATCTTCCCTGAGATCCTTCCTTGTTTTCCTTGGGTTAGCCTTGACTCTTCGGACAAGCCTGGCCTCGGCACGGGTGGAAACTTTCAAAGGCTGTCCAGGCCGTGGAAGGCTAACAGTAGTTCCATAAGCCTTCCACTTCCGGATGATGCTCCCAACAGTGGAGACAGGTAGGCCCAACTCCTTGGAAAGGGTTTTGTACCCCTTGCCAGCCTTGTGACCCTCCACGATCTTGTCTCTGATGGCCTTGGAATGCTCCTTTGTCTTTCCCATGTTGACCAAGTATGAGTGCTGTTCACAAGTTTGGGGAGGGTCTTAATTAGTCCGAAAAGGCTGGAAAAAGAGATAATTAATCCAAACATGTGAAGCTCATTGTTCTTTGTGCCTGAAATACTTCTTAATACTTTAGGGGAACCAAACAGAATTCTGGTGGTTTGAGGGGTTGAATAATAAATGACCCTCTGAATAAACTTTTCACAATTTAAAAAAAAAAAATAAAAAAAGAAATAACATTCTTTTTTGCTGCAGTGCATTTCACACTTCCAGGCTGATCTACAGTCCAAATGTCACAATGCCAAGTTAATTCCGAATGTGTAAACCTGCTAAATCTGCAGGGGGTTGAATACTACTTGTAGGCACTGTATATGGAGGATTATAGGGCTGCATAATACAATATGAAGGACACCTTATACATGGAATGCGAGGGTGCATTATACAGGGAGAACTATGGGGCTGCATAATACAATATGAAGGACTATGGGGATGCGTTATAATACATATAGGATTATGGGGGCTGCATTATATGAGGACTAATGGCGTTACCTTATACATGGACAATAGGGCTGCATTAGAATACATTAAGGACTATGGGGTAAATAATACAATACACTGTGTGCAGAATTATTAGGCAAATTAGTATTTTGATCACATGATACTTTTTCTACATGTTGTCCTACTCCAAGCTGTATAGTGAAAGCCAACTGCTAATTAAGTAAATCAGGTGATGTGCATCTCTGTAATGAGGTGTGGTGTAATGACATCAACACCCTATATAACGTGTGCTTAATTATTAGGCAGCTTCCTTTCCTTTGACAAAATGGGTCAGAAGAGAGATTTGACGGGCTCTGAAAAGTCTAAAATTGTGAGATGTCTTGCAGAGGGATGCAGCAGTCTTGAAACTGCCAAACCTTTGAAGCGTGATCACCTAACAATCAAGCGTTTCATGGCAAATAGCCAACAGGGTCGCAAGAAGCGTTCCGGGACAAAAAGCCACAAAATATCTGCCCATGAATTGAGGAAAATCAAGCGTGAAGCTGCCAAGATGCCATTTGCCACCAGTTTGGCCATATTTCACAGCTGCAACGTTACTGGAGTATCAAAAAGCACAAGGTGTGCCATACTCAGGGACATGGCCAAGAAAAGGAAGGCTAAAAAACCACCACCTCTGACCAAGAAACATAAGATAAAACGTCAAGGCTGGGCCAAGAAATATCTTAAGACTGATTTTTCAAAGGTTTTAGGGACTGATGAAATGAGAGTGACTCTTGATGGGCAGATGGATGGGCCAGAGGCTGGATCAGTAAAGGGCAGAGAGCTCCACTCCGACTCAGACGCCAGCAAGGTGGAGATGGGTACTGGTATGGGCTGGGATCATCAAAGATCAACTTGTGTGACCTTTTCGGGTTGAGAATGGAGTGAAGCTCAACTCCTAGACCTACTGCCAGTTTCTGGAAGACAACTTCTTCAAGCAGTGGTACAGGAAGAAATCAGTATCGTTCAAGAAAAACATGATTTTTATGCAGGACAATGCTTCATCACATGTATCCAACTACTCCACAGCGTGGCTGGCCAGTAAAGGTCTAAAAGATGAAAAAATAATGACATATCCCCCTTGTTCACCTGATCTGAACCCCATAGAGAATCTGTGGTCCCTCATAAAATGTGAGATCTACAGGGAGAGAAAACAGTCCACCTCTGGGAGCAGTGGCTGGAGGCTGTGGTGGCTGGAGGCTGTGGTGGCTGGAGGCTGTGGTGGCTGGAGGCTGTGGTGGCTGGAGGCTGTGGTGGCTGGAGGCTGTGTCGGCTGCTGTACGCAATGTTGAGTGTAAACAGATCAAGCAATGACAGAATCTATGAATGGTAGGCTAAGTGTCATCATAAAGAAAGGGGGCTATATTGGTCACTAATTTTTGTGTTGTTTTTTTTGCATGTCAGAAATGTTTATTTCTAAATTTTGTGCAGTTATATTGGTTTACCTGGTGAAAATAAACAAGTGAGATGGAAATAGATTTGGTTTTCATTAAGTTGCCTAATAATTCTCCACAGTAATAGTTACCCGCACAGACAGATATCCTCCTAAGGCTATGTGTCCAAGAGAGAATGTAGCTGCCGATTTTTCTGCATCAAAATCCGCAGCTTTCCCGCAAAATCCGCACCTTTTCAAAGGTGCGGATTTGCCGCGGATTTACCGCGGAATTGCCGCGGATTTGATGCGGATTTTGGTGCGGATTTTTTTTTTTTCCCAATTTTAAAGCCAAAATCCGGATGAAAACCCGCAACAATAATTGACATGTCGCAGATTTTTCCGGACCAAAATACGCACGAAATCCGCTGCGGAAAAATCCGCAGCATGGACACAGCATTTCCAAAATGCCATAGAAATGGCTGGGAAGTGCCGGTGCTGCAGATTTTCGGGAAATCCGCGGCTTTTCCGCGAGAAATCAGCGGCAAAATCCGTGCATTTTCCGCAGCGTGGACACATAGCCTAAGATAGCCAAATCTAAAAACCCCCACTCCAACTGCCAAAAATATTAAGCTTTGATATTTATGAGTCTTTTGGGTGATTGAGAACATAGTTGTTGATCAATAATAGAAAAAACTCCTCTGAAATACAACTTGCCTAATAATTCTGCACACAGTGTATGAAGGACTATGGTGACTGCATTATAATACATATAGGACTATGGGGGTGCATTATAATATATGGAAAACTATGGGGTGCAGTATAATATACGCAGGACTGTGGGGTGCAGTATAATATATGTAGTACTATGGGGTGCAGTATAATACATGGAGAACTACGTGGTGCAGTATAATATATGGAGTACTATGGGGTGAATTTTACATAGATGGCTATGGGGTGCAGTATATGCAGGACAATGGGGTTCAGTATAATATACAGAGGACTTTGAGGGCTGCATTATAATACATGAATGACTATGGGGAGTGCATTATACAGTAATACATGGAGTACTATGTGAGCTGTATTAATAATATTAATAATAATAATAATCTTTATTTCTATAGCGCCAACATATTCCGCAGCGCTTTACAATTCAGGAGGATCATATACAAACAAGTAACAGTAATAACAGTAATAGAAAATACAATATTTAGAGGGGGAAAAAAAAGACAACCCTGCTCGTGAGAGCTTACAATCTACAATGAGATATGGGTGGGGTGGGGGGGCAAGGTACAAGTGCTTATTTACAATGACAAACCAGCAATTTCAAGGAAATGGGGGATAGATAATGGCTTCCTGGACCAATTGACCTGAATCTTGAGATGCATTTGGGTGGCATGGAGTTTGACGTGGGGTTATGTTGTGAGAAGTTGTAGAGGCACTGTGTGAATTGGATTAGATTAGGGAGTGTGATAGGCCGCCCTAAAAAGATGCGTCTTTAGGGAGCGTCTGAAGCAGAGTAAGTTATGATTCATCCTAACTTCTTGGGGTAGAGCGTTCCAGAGGATTGGTGCAGCTCGGAAGAAGGGCGGCTTTGCACGTTGCGATATTGCACATGCGATGTCGATGGGGTCAAATCGAAAGTGACGCACATCCGGCGTCGCAGTCGATATCGCAACGTGTAAAACCTTTTTGATACGATGAACGAGCGCAAAAGCGTCGTTATCGTATCATCGCTGCAGCCTCCGACATTTCCATAATGCCGGTGCAGCGACAGGTACGATGCTGTTCCCCGTTCCTGCGGCAGCACACATCGCTGTGTGTGAAGCCGCAGGAGCGAGGAACTTCAACTTACCTGCCACCGGCTGCAATGAGAAGGACGGAGGTGGGCGGGATGTTTACATCCTGCTCATCTCCGCCCCTCCGCTTCAATTGGCCGCCTGCCGTGTGACGTCACTGTGACGCCACACGACCCGCCCCCTAAGGAAGGAGGCGGGTCGCCGGCCAGAGGGACGTCGCACGGCAGGTATGTGCGTGTAAAGCTGCCGCAGCGATAATAATCGCTACGGCAGCTTTCACTAGATATCGAACGTGCGACGGGGGCGGGACTATCGCTGCAGCATCGGTAACACATTGTTACCGATGTAGCAACGTGCAAAGCCCGCCGAAGTCTTGGATCCGGGAGTGGGAGGTTCGGATTAGTGTTGATGTTAGTCGAAAGTCATTTTCAGAGCGTAGAGAACGGGTGGGGTGAGACAGAGACAGACAGAGAGGAGGGTGGAGATGTAGGGGGGTGCCGCACTGTGGAGAGCTTTGTGGTGATAGACAGAGAGGAGGGTGGAGATGTAGGGGGTGCCGCACGTTGGAGAGCTTTGCGGGTGAGAACAAGCAGTTTGAATTGGATCCTGTGATATATGGGCAGCCAGTGCATTGACTGGCACAGAGCAGAGGCATCCGAGTAGCCAGATAGATGACCCTAGCTGCTGCATTAAGGATGGACTGTAGAGGAGAGAGTCTAGTTAGGGGGAGACCAATTAATAGAGAGTTACAGTAATCAAGGCGAGAGTGGATCAGGGCCACGGTGAGTGTTTTTGTCATTTCCATTGTGAGAAAGGGGCGGATTCTAGAGATGTTCTTGAGGTGCAAGCGGCAGGAGCGGGCAGTTTTGGAAAGGTTAAGTTTGAGATAGAGAGCAGACATGACATTGCAAACTGCAGTCAGGCAGTCACTTCTGTTCTGTAGTACAGCGGGGGTGAGCTCAGGGGATGAGGTGTATAGCTGTGTGTCATCAGCATAAAGATGGTACTGAAAACCAAATCTGCTGATGGTCATTCCAATTGGGGCAGTGTAGAGGGAGAAAAGAAGAGGGCCGAGGACTGAACCTTGAGGGACCCCAACAGTGAGAGGAAGAGGAGAAGATGTGGAGCCAGCAAATGATACATTGAATGAACGGCCAGAAAGATAGTTAGAGAACCACGAGAGCACAGTGTCCTTTAGGCCGATAGAATGGAGCATAGAGAGAAGGAGATGGTGGTCAACAGTGTCGAAGGCGGCAGAGAGGTCAAGAAGGATAAGCAGAGAGTGGTCACCATTACGTTTTGCAGTCAATAGGTCATTGCTCACTTTGACAAGGGCAGTTTCTGTTGAGTGTAAAAGGCGGAAGCCAGACTGTAAAGGATCTAGAGGAGAGTGAGAGGACAGGTAGCGGGTGAGGCGAGAGTAGACCAGGCGCTCCAAGAGTTTGAAGATGAAGGGGAGATTGGAGACTGGTCTGTAGTTGCTTGTGCAGGACGGATCAAGGGAAGGTTTTTTTTAATAATGGAGTAATAATAGAGTGTTTGAGGGAGGAGGGGAAGATACCCGAAGAGAGAGAGAGATTGAAGATTTTAGTTAGGTGAGTGGTGACAACCAGAGAGAGGGACTGGAGTAGGTGTGAGGGAAAGGGATCAGTAGGGCAAGTGGTAGGATGAGAAGAAGAGAGGAGCATGGAGATTTCCTCCTCTGTGACTGGGTCAAATGTGGAAAGTGAGCTTGATGGGATATATGGAGGGATGGGATTCACAACGCTTGGTAGCTGGGAGCTGATCTCCTGGCGGATGTTTTCTATTTTATCTGTGAAATATGAGGCCAGGTCATCAGCATGAAGGTCTGTGATGGGGGTATGTACTTTGGGACTGAGGAGGGAGTGAAAGGTGTCAAAGAGCTTTTTTGGATTGTTGGATAGTGAGGAAATAAGGGTGGTGAAGTAGGTCTGTTTGGCGAGGTGAAGGGAAGAGTTGTAGGTCCTTAAGATGAACTTGTAGTGGATGAAGTTTTCCTCCATATGCGGGTTTTCCTCCATATGCGTTTGGCACTCCTAGAGCATCACTGGAGAAATCGAGTTTGGGAAGTGAGCCAAGGCTGTTTTACTCTGTGTTTGGAGGTTCTGAGGGTGAGGGGTGCTACTTGGTCTAGGGTATTTCTGAGTGTGTCATTGTAATGGTTTACAGCCAGATCAGGACAGGAAAGTGAGGAGATAGGGGACAGTGATGAGTGTAAAGAGTCTGTAAGGGTCTGAAAGTCAATGGCCTGTAGGTTTCTGAATGTGTGATAGGTGGGAGTGTACTGGGGTGGACGAGGGTTTGTGAGCTTGAAGGAGAGGATGTTGTGGTCAGAGAGGGGAAGAGGTGAGTTGTCAAAGTCAGAGATTGAGCAGAGGCGGATAAAGACCAGGTCAAGAGTGTTACCATCTTCATGTGTCTCAGAAGATGAGAGCTGTGAGAGGCCAAGGGAGGTGGTGAGAGATAGAAGCTGGGATGCAGATGGGGAGGAGGGGCTGGTCATGGGTATGTTAAAGTCTCCTAGGATGAGGGTTGGTAATTCTGAGGACATGAAGTGCAGCAGCCAGGCTGAAAAGTGGTCAAGGAACTGGGTGGGTGGGCCTGGGGGACGGTATATGACAGCTACTATTATAATATATGGAGGATTATGGGGGCTGCATTATTATACATGGAGGCCTATGAGGTCTGCATTATAATACATGGTGAGCTGTGGGGTGCATTATAATACATACAGGACTATGGGGGCTGCATTATAATATATGAAGGCCTATGAGGGCTACCTTATCCATGGACTATGGGGGTGCATTATAAAACATGGAGGACTATGGGGGTGCATTATAATATATGGAGGACTATGGGGTGCAGTATAATATATGGAGGACTATGGAGTGAATTATAATACATGGATGACTATGGGAGTTGTAGTATAATAATTGGAGGGCTATAAGAGCTACCTTATACATAGAGGACTATGGGAAATGCATTATAATACAAGGAGGACTATGGGGCGCATTCTAGTAAAATGAAGGGTTACGTGGGACCCAATATGCTATATGGAAGGCTATGTGGGGGCCATTATAGTATTTGGAGAACTATATATACGAGGGGGGACAAAGACATAAGCTTGGGATGGGAAAGTTTTGTACTGATGGAAAGAGGCTCTTACCCGCAGCACCCAGCTTTACGATGCTATGATATGGGAAAGCTGGGTGCTGAGGGAAAGATGTATAGCAGAGCCTAGGGAAGCTGGGTGCTGAGGACAAGATGGATATCAGAACATAGGAAAGCTGGATGATGATAGAAAGAGGGATTTCAGATCATGGGAAACCTGAGTGCTGAGGGAAAGAGCCAAGTGTTAACTTCATTATCCCGTACCCTGAGTGTCAGCGTCATTATCCCATGCCCCGAGTGTCGGTGTCATTATCCTGTACCCAGTGTATCTGTGTTGGGGGGGGGCAGGTCCTAATTTTGCACTGGGGCCCATCAAATTCTAGTTACAACACTGCCCAGCACAGAGATGACTAGATCACAGTTGTTGCACTAAGGTTCATGATTTCTGATCTCACAGCACTGTCTGTAAGGAACGTCCCCTGTACAGTAACTCCATTCTATCTCACTAGAGGTGACTAGAGCGGAGTTGCTGCACTGAGGTTCGTGATGAGGTTCATAAGGACAGCCTCAGCCAGTCCATGCATTGTGTTCAGAGATTGTACTGACGATCATAGATATTTGAATAAGCCCTTATACAGATTACATGAAAGCTCCCATAAACATAGGGCTAAAATCGCCCGGATCAGACAACAATCTGATGTGTATGGGGGCTTCCCGACTTACCTCGAGAATGGATGTAAAGGGAGTGAAGGAATCGGCGTGTTTGAATTCCACTTGTTGATGCTTTTGATCTCTTGAAAGATAATCCACCCCCAGAGGAGGCGACATCAGCTCTCAGAGAGAGAACACAAGAACATTTGGCCAAGCACTCCTGTATGTGATAGTCAAGAGAGAGCTGTCGGACAAATAATTGTAGGGATTGTTTACACGCCTAAAAGGGATTGTTTAGTGAAAACAAGTTATCACCTATCCATGGGCAAGGTGATCACCTGCTGATCAGTGTCCGATCACTGGAACCCGCACCGATTGGGAAAACGGTGAATTTTTATCCATATGTTTCAGGTATGTGTAACATCCATTTTTAACACGGATGCCACACGTACTCATGTTATTCTATAGTGTTCCTCACACATGCATGTTTTTACATGGACAGTGTTGCCCCACATTTCCCTGCACGCAGACATTGTTTTTTTTTTTCTCAGGCAGCACGGGTGTCACACGGATGTGATCCGTGTGACACGAACCGGAGAAAACACGTGTCTCTGAAATAAAATGATTTTTTATACTTACTTGTCTCCAGCCCTGCTGTCACTTGCTTCCGATCCCCGCTCATTATACTCAATGAATATGCACTCAACGGAGGACCTGGAAGCAGCAGCACCATAGACATCAGTGCCAGGGACAGCATCGCTGGGGACAGGTGAGTATCCAAGGAACTCTGATATCCTGACGACACCTACGCTACCGCGGGTGTAGCGACAGTGACTTCACGGGTTCTTCAAAGTTCATTGGGAACTCCGATGAACCCATGATGTTACTGCCGCAACACCCACAGTAGCGCGGGTGTCATCAGGATGTCATCTGAGTTCATTGTGAACTCTGATTAACCTGTGACATCACTGCCGCGCCCGCACACATACTGCTGACCTGGATAACCTGAGCTCACCTTATGAGATGCAGGTCATCGAACAGAAGCATCCACAGCAATGTGTGTGTGTGTACTCTCACAACCAATGAGGAATGTTCGGTTCTCCATTGAGTGTGACGCAGTATAGGATTGACGTGACCGCCCCCAATTGGCTTTCGGCAGACCAGGATTAGGGCTTTGATAGAGAAATAAATTGGAAAAGAGGGTATCTTTTGTCTTAATTTATTGAATGATTTTCTCTTTATGTCTTTCCAGGTTTGCTCTTGGGGGAATGTCGTGGGACCTCACCATAGATTACAGCAGAACTGTTTTTTATTTATAAAAATCAAATAAATTGGTGAATGAGGTCTGAGTCGAAGGTTTTTTGTTCAAATAAAGTTTGTTATTCTCCTTTCATCTACTGGATTATTAGTAGGGGTGTATGCTGGAGCTGGCATCAACCCCACAAATATTACCGTTTGCCATTCCACCAAAGCAACGGGAAGAGCCAGGTCCAGCACCACAATTGGCGCATCTAATTGATGTGCCACTTCTCGGGCGTCTGTGGGCTGCTATTGTTAGGCTGGAAAGAGCCAAATAACCATGGCCCTTTCCACCCTAAGAATATCATCCCCCAGTGGTCTGTTGTACCATGGCTGGTTTTTTAGTAAAAATGGAGGGGACCACACGTAATTTTTTTTAAACTAAAAATGTAAAAAATAAGCGTGGGATCCCCTCTATTTTTCATAACCAGCAGAGAGCTGAGGATTTCAGCCTACAGCTGCTGCTGTTCCTGTGCTGGACATGAAAGTTGGGGGGACCCCACGTCGTTTTTTTTTTTTTTTAAAATTAAAAAATAAAAATGGTGTAAAAATGCTGGTCAAGCTAACTATCTCTAGAACACTATTCTATAAGCTCTATTTATCTTCCTATCTCTTTAATTTTTCAGGCTTTCCACATTAAACAACAAAAGAAAAAAAACATTCATTTCAGTATCTTACTTTTTTTTACCGGTACCACACGGACAACCATACTGGTACGTGTGGCTTGCACCTGTTTAAACACGGACATCTGAAAGGGGCCTTATAGATACCCATCTACTGTATGTACTATCATTTTGAGTTGCTGCAAATTATGATGTTCTCCTATTTGGCTAAAATACTTCTCAAGATTTCTAAGGAGTATTGTTACCCCTCTGTAAAATATGTAGTGTGACCTCTGCCAGAGCCTGTCATATGGAACAGTGGTGACAACAGCTTCAGACGCTCAGCAAAAAGCAACTTACGTCCCTTTAAATAAAAAAAAAAAACGTTTCGCCCCATATGACCGGAATCAGGCGGTGTGAGCCTCATGGAGTTATGTTGCCACCAAAGGGGTGAAACAGGACTGGGGCCTAATAAATGGGGGGCATGAGAGAGGATCGGGGGCTGCTAAAGACAGAAAATAAATTGTCAGCGAGATCTGATTAGTTTACTGTGGGTCTACATGTGAGGACTGAGATGTTTTGGAAACTACCTACAACACTGTGACCGCAGCCCGACCGGCAGTGACTGCTCACTAATGTCACACCGAGCTTTATCATTATAGAAATGAACATTCAGCCCAAACTTCTAGAACAGTTTTATTAAAATAAGTATATCAATTAAAAAAAAAATAAAATATATATTTATAGTTTTATTTTTATAGAGAACATTTATTCCATGCTGTACATGGGAACGGGTTACACCCAAAATACAGATATAATTTACAGTGAATAAACCAATCATGAGAGACGGGTACAGAGGGGAGCGGACCCTGCCCTCGGGGGCTTACAGTCTACAGGGTAATTAGGGAGGGGGAGACAGTAGGTCGGGGGATACAAATATATACTGTAACAATCAACTTTACAAATCAATACGTAGAATAAAGCCATGTTGGACATTGGCGACAATGAAAGAAAAAAAATCTTTTGTATCCGAGTCCCGTGCGTTTTAGGTGTAAAAATTGTATTTCTCCATTTACCATAAAAATCCTCTTGTTTAATACATTGGAGGACACAGGAGGTGTGATGTGCATTAGACCACACTGTTCTCTCAGTCTCTAAGGTGGGACGACGGGGGGCAATTACACCCAGATGCCAGTAGTCACAAACTGTATTAGAAAAACAAAGGGAGAAGATTAATAGCACACAGGCGAGCCCCCTCCCACAAAGTGCAACACGGCCTCCTGCCCAGCACGAGCCCCCCACGTGCAGCCTCTCTCCCCCTGCAAGCTCCCCCCCCAACGTGCAGCCTCTCTCCCCCTGCAAGCTCCCCCCCCACGTGCAGCCTCTCTCCCCCTGCAAGCTCCCCCCCCAACGTGCAGCCTCTCTCCCCCTGCAAGCTCCCCCCCAACGTGCAGCCTCTCTCCCCCTGCAAGCTCCCCCCCAACGTGCAGCCTCTCTCCCCCTGCAAGCTCCCCCCCCAACGTGCAGCCTCTCTCCCCCTGCAAGCTCCCCCCCAACGTGCAGCCTCTCTCCCCCTGCAAGCTGCCCCCCAACGTGCAGCCTCTCTCCCCCTGCAAGCTCCCCCCCAACGTGCAGCCTCTCTCCCCCTGCAAGCTCCCCCCCACGTGCAGCCTCTCTCCCCCTGCAAGCTCCCCCCCCCACGTGCAGCCTCTCTCCCCCTGCAAGCTCCCCCCCAACGTGCAGCCTCTCTCCCCCTGCAAGCTCCCCCCCAACGTGCAGCCTCTCTCCCCCTGCAAGCTCCCCCCCAACGTGCAGCCGCTCTCCCCCTGCAAGCTCCCCCCAACGTGCAGCCGCTCTCCCTGCGAGCCCGCCCAACGTACAGCCGCTCTCCCTGCGAGCCCGCCCAACGTACAGCCGCTCTCCCTGTGAGCCCGCCCAACGTACAGCCGCTCTCCCTGCGAGCCCGCCCAACGTACAGCCGCTCTCCCTGCGAGCCCGCCCAACGTACAGCCGCTCTCCCTGCGAGCCCGCCCAACGTACAGCCGCTCTCCCTGCGAGCCCGCCCAACGTACAGCCGCTCTCCCTGCGAGCCCCCCCCAACGTGCAGCCGCTCTCCCTGCGAGCCCCCCCAACATGCAGCCGCACTCCCTGCGAGCCCCCCCAACGTGCAGCCGCTCTCCATGCGAGCCCCCCCAACGTGCAGCCGCTCTCCATGCGAGCCCCCCAACGTGCAGCCGCTCTCCATGCGAGCCCCCCCAACGTGCAGCCGCTCTCCATAAAGTGAAAAAACTGTGGGAAGAAAGGCGCAAATAGGGTCTTACCCGGTATAACAATGAGAGGTAAATGTGTAACAGGAACACTCACCTGATGCGGTTGTGCCAGTCACAACCCCTTTGACAGCATGAAAGTAATGTGGAAGGCAGCAGTCCCGCAAAAACGGAGTGATTTCAGACAACAGGAGAAAAGCAGGTTTAAATACCGCGCCAAACCACAGGAGTCCAGATGAAGTTAGTAAATCTCTTTTCTTTATTTTCACAGGTCTACGCGTTTCAAGGACATATCCGTCCTCTTCCTCAGGACAAATGCAGAGAATACTATCGAAGTAGTATTCTCTGCATTTGTCCTGAGGAAGAGGACGGATATGTCCTTGAAACGCGTAGACCTGTGAAAATAAAGAAAAGAGATTTACTAACTTCATCTGGACTCCTGTGGTTTGGCGCGGTATTTAAACCTGATTTTCTCCTGTTGTCTGAAATCTCAGCCCGCTCTCCATGCGAGCCCCCCCAACGTGCAGCCGCTCTCCATGCGAGCCCCCCCAATGTGCAGCCGCTCTCCATGCGAGCCCTCCCCAACGTGCAGCATTGCCCCTGCGATCCCCCCAACGTGCAGCATCACCCCCTGCCTAGTGCGAGCCCCACTAAAACAAGCACCCTCCCCCTGCGAGCCCCCCACCCATCGTGCAGCCTCTCTCCCTGTGAGCCCCACCCAACACACACACACACAAACACACACACACACGGCCCCACACACACACACACGGCCCACACACACGGCCCACACACACGGCCCACACAAACGGCCCACACACACGGCCCACACACACGGCCCACAAACACACACACACGGCCCACACACACACACACACACACGGCCCACACACACACACACACGGCCCACACACACACACACACGGCACACACACACACACACACGGCCCACACACACACACACACGGCCACACACACACACACACACACACACACACACACGGCCCACACACGGCCCACACACACACACACGGCCCACACACACACACACGGCCCACACACACACGGCCCCACACACACGGCCCACACACACACACATGGCCCACACACACACACACGGCCCACACACACACACACGGCCCACACACACACACGGCCCACACACACACACACGGCCCACACACACACACACGGCGCCCCACACACACACACACGGCCACACACACGGCACACACACACGGCCCACACACACACAACACGGCCCACACACACACACACACGGCCCACACACACACACACACGGCCCACACACACACGGCCCACACACACACGGCCACACACACACACGGCCCACACACACACAACCCACACACACACGGCCCACACACACACACACGGCCCACACACACACACGGCCCACACACACACACGGCCCACACACACACACGGCCCACACACACACATGGCACACACACACACACGGCCCACACACACACACACGGCCCACCACACACACACGGCCCACACACACGGCCCACACACACGGCCCACACACACACACGGCCCACACACACACACACGGCCCACACACACACACACGGCCCACACAACACACACGGCCCACACACACACACACGGCCCCACACACACACACGGCCACACACACACACACGGCCCACACACACACACACGGCCCACACACACACCACACGGCCCACACACGGCCCACACAGCACACACGGCCCACACACCACACACGGCCCACACACACACACGGCCCACACACACACACACAACCACACACACACACACACGGCCCACACACACACACACACACACGGCCCACACACAAACACAGCCCACACACACACACACACACGGCCCACACACACACACACACACGGCCCACACACACACACACACGGCCCACACACACACACGGCCCACACACACACAAGGCCCACACACACACACACACGGCCCACACACACACACACACGGCCCACACACACACACGGCCCACACACACACACACACACACGGCCCACACACACACACACGGCACACACACACGGCCCACACACACACACACACACACACACGGCCCACACACACACACGGCCCACACACACGGCCCCCACACACACACACACACACACGGCCCACACACACACACACACACACACACACACGGCCCACACACACGGCTCACGGCCCACACACACGGCCCACGGCCCACACATACACACAGCCCACACACACACACACACACACGGCCCACACACACACACACACGGCCCACACACACACGGCCCCCCACACACACGGCCCACACACACACGGCCCACACGCACACACACACACACACGGCCCACACGCACACACACACGGCCCACACGCACACACACACACGGCCCCCACACACACGGCACACACACACACACACACACGGCCCACACACACACACACGGCCCACACACACACACACACTGCCCACACACACACGGCCCACACACACACGGCCCCCACACACACGGCCCACACGCACACACACACACACACACGGCCCACACGCACACACACACGGCCCACACGCACACACACACACACGGCCCCCACACACACGGCCCACCCACACACACACACAAACACACGGCCCACACACACACACACGGCCCACACACACACACACGGCCCACACACACACACACACACGGCCCACACACACACACACACGGCCCACACACACACACACACGGCCCCACACACACACACACACACGGCCCCACACACACACACGGCCCACACACACACACACACGGCCCACACACATACACACATGGCTCTCACACTCGGCCCACACACACACACACACACACGGCCCACACACACACGGCCAACACACACGGCCCACACACAACACGGCCCACACACACGGCCACACACACGGCCCACACACACACACACGGCCCACACACACACACACACGGCCCACACACACACACGGCCCACACACACACACGGCCCACACACACGGCCCACACACACACACGGCCCACACACACACACACATACACGGCCCACGCCCACACACACGGCCCACACCCACACACACGGCCCACGGCCCACACACACGGCCCACGGCCCACACACACGGCCCACAGCCCACACACACGGCCCACACACACGGCCCACACACACGGCCCACACACACGGCCCACACACACGGCCCCCACACACACACACGGCCCACACACACACGGCTCACACACACACACGGCCCACACACACACACACACACACGGCCCACACACACACACACACACACGGCCCACACACACACACACACGGCCCCCACACACACACACACGGCCCACACACACACACACGGCCCACACACACACACACACACACGGCCCCCACACACACACACACGGCCCACACACACGGCCCACACACACACACACACACGGCCCACACACACACACACACACACACGGCCCCCACACACACACACACACACGGCACACACACACACACACACACATGGCCCACACACACACACACGGCCCACGGCCCACACACACACACGGCCCACGGCCCACACACACGGCCCACACACACACACGGCCCACACATACACACACGGCCCACACACACACACACACACACGGCCCACACACACACACACGGCCCACACACACACACATGGCCCACACACACACACACACACACGGCCCACACACACACACACGGCCCACACACACACACACACACACGGCCCACACACACACACACACACGGCCCACACACACCACACACACACACGGCCCACACACACACACACACACACGGCCCACACACACACGGCCCACACACACACGGTCCACACACACACGGCCCACACACACACGGCCCACACACACACGGCCCACACACACACGGCCCACACACACACGGCCCACACACACACGGCCCACACACACGGTCCACACGGCCCACACACACACACACACGGCCCACACGCACACACACACACACAGCCCCCACACACGCGGCCCACACACACACACACACACACACGGCCCACACACCACACAAACACACACACACACACGGCCCCCCCCCCACACACACACACACACACACGGCCCACACACACACGGCCCACAAACACACACACACACACGGCCCCCACACACACACACACACACGGCCCCCACACACACACGGCCCCCACACACACACACACACAGCCCCCCCCCCACACACACACACACACACGGCCCACACACACACACGGCCCCCACACACACACACGGCCCCCACACACACACACGGCCCCCCACACACACACACGGCCCAAACACACACACACGGCCCCCACACACACACACACGGCCCCCACACACACACACACACACACAATGCCCCCACACACACACACGGCCCCCTACACACATACACGGCCCACACACACACACGGCCCCCACACACACACATGGCCCCCACACACACACACACGGCCCACACACACACACACACGGCCCACACACACACACACGGCCCACACACACACGGCCCACACACACACGGCCCACACACACACGGCCCACACACACACACACACACACGGCCCACACACAGACACACACACGGCCCACACACACAGACGGCCCACACACACACACACACATGGCCCACACACACTCGGCCCACACACACACACACACATGTCCCACACACACACACACACGGCCCACACACACACACGGCCCACACACACACACACACACACGGCCCACACACACACACACGGCCCACACACATGGCCCACACACACACACGGCCCACACACACACACACGGCCCACACACACACACGGCCCACACACACACACACGGCCCACACACACACACACACGGCCCACACACACACACACACACGGCCCACACACACACACACGGCCCACACACACGGCCCACACACACACACACACACACGGCCCACACACACACACGGCCCACACACACACACGGCCCACACACACACACACACACGGCCCACACACACACACACGGCCCACACACACACACACACACGGCCCACACACAACCACACACACGGCCCACACACACACACACGGCCCACACACACGGCCCCCACACACACACACGGCCCACACACACACACACGGCCCACACACACACGGCCCACACACACACGGCCCCACACACACACGGCCCACACACACACACACACACGGCCCACACACAGACACACACACGGCCCACACACACAGACGGCCCACACACACACACACACATGGCCCACACACACTCGGCCCACACACACACACACACATGTCCCACACACACACACACACGGCCCACACACACACACACGGCCCACACACACACACACACACACGGCCCACACACACACACACGGCCCACACACACGGCCCACACACACACACACACGGCCCACACACACACACACGGCCCACACACACACACGGCCCACACACACACACACGGCCCACACACACACACACACGGCCCACACACACACACACACACGGCCCACACACACACACACGGCCCACACACACGGCCCACACACACACACACACACACACGGCCCACACACACACACGGCCCACACACACACACGGCCCACACACACACACGGCCCACACACACACACACACACACGGCCCACACACACACACACGGCCCACACACACACACACACACGGCCCACACACAACCACACACACACGGCCCACACACACACACACGGCCCACACACACGGCCCACACACACACACACACACACGGCCCACACACACACACGGCCCACACACACACACACACGGCCCACACACACACACGGCCCACACACACACACACACGGCCCACACACACACACACACATGGCCCACACACACACACGGCCCACACATACACACAAGGCCCACACACACGGCCCACACACACACACGGCCCACACACACACACACACGGCCCACACACACACACGGCCCACACACACACACACGGCCCCACACACACACACGGCCCACACACACACACGGCACACACACACACACGGCCCACACACACACGGCCCACACACACACACGGCCCACACACACGGCCCACACACACACACGGCCCACACACACACACACACGGCCCACACACACACACGGCCCACACACACGGCCCACACACACACACACGGCCCACACACACGGCCCACACACACACACACGGCCCACACACACACACGGCCCACACACACACACACGGCGCACACACACACACACGGCCCACACACACACACACGGCCCACACACACACACACGGCCCACACACACACACGGCCCACACACACACACGGCCCACACACACACGGCCCCCACACACACACAGCCCACACACACACGGCCCACACACACACGGCCCACACACACACACGGCCCACACACACACACACACACGGCCCACACACACACATACACGGCCCACACACACACACACGGCCCACACACACACACGGCCCACACGGCCCACACACACGGCCCACACACACACACGGCCCAAAAACACGGCCCACACACACACACGGCCCACACACACACACGGCCCACACACACTCAAGGCCCACACACACACACGGCCCACACACACACACGGCCCACACACACGGCCCACACACACACGGCCCACACACACACGGCCCCCACACACACACACACGGCCCACACACACACACACGGCCCACACACACACGGCCCACACACACACACGGCCCACACACACACACGGCCCACACACACACACACGGCCCACACACACACGGCCCACACACACACACGGCCCACACACACACACGGCCCACACACACTCAAGGCCCACACACACACACGGCCCACACACACACACGGCCCACACACACACACGGCCCACACAAACACGGCCCACACACACACGGCCCCCAGGCCCCCCCACACACACACACGGCCCACACACACATACACACACGGCACACACACACACACACACCCACACACACACACGGCCCACACACACACACGGCCCACACACACACACGGCCCACACACACACACACACGGCCCACACACACACACACACGGCCCACACACACACAGCCCACACACACGGCCCACACACACACACACGGCCCACACACACACACACACACACGGCCCACACACACACACACGGCCCACACACACACACACACACACACACGGCCCACACACACACACACGGCCCACACACACACACACGGCCCACACACACACACACACACGGCCCACACACACACGGCCCACACACACGGCCCACACACACACACACGGCCCACACACACACACACGGCCCACACACACACACACGGCCCACACACACGGCCCACACACACGGCCCACACACACACACACACAAGGCCCACACACACACACACGGCCCACACACACACACACTTACACGGCCCACACACACACACGGCACACACACGGCCCACACACACACACACGGCCCACACACACACACACGGCCCACACACACACACGGCCCACACACACACACACACACGGCCCACACACACACACACGGCCCACACACACACACGGCCCAGACACACACACGGCCCAGACACACACACGGCCCACACACACACACGGCCCACACACACACGGCCCACACACACACGGCCCACACACACACGGCCCCCCCACACACACACACGGCCCACACACACACACACACACACGGCCCACACACACACACACACACACACACCCACACACACACACGGCCCACACACACCCACGGCCCACACACACACACACACGGCCCACACACACACACACACGGCCCACACACACGGCCCACACACACGGCCCACACACACACACACGGCCCACACACACACGGCCCACACACACACGGCCCACACACACACACACACACCCACACACACACACGGCCCACACACACACACGGCCCACACACACACACACACGGCCCACACACACACACACACACGGCCCACACACACACACGGCCCACACACACACGGCCCACACACACACGGCCCCCACACACACACACACACGGCCCCCACACACACACACACACGGCCCACACACACACACACACACACCCACACACACACACGGCCCACACACACACACGGCCCACACACACACACACGGCCCACACACACACACACACACGGCCCACACACACGGCCCACACACGGCCCACACACACACACACACGGCCCACACACACACACACGGCCCACACACACACGGCCCACACACACGGCCCACACACACACACGGCCCACACACACACGGCCCACACACACACACGGCCCACACACACACACACGGCCCACACACACACGGCCCACACACACACACGGCCCACACACACACACACGGCCCACACACACACGGCCCACACACACACACGGCCCACACACACACACGGCCCACACACACACACACACACGGCCCACACACACACACAGCCCACACACACACACACACGGCCCACACACACGGCCCACACACACACACGGCCCACACACACACACGGCCCACACACACACACACGGCCCACACACACACACACGGCCCACACACACACACACACGCGGCTCACACACACACACACACACGGCCCACACACACACACACACGGCCCACACACACACACACACACACACACACGGCCCACACACACACACACACGGCCCACACACACACACACACGGCCCACACACACACACACACGGCCCACACACACACACACGGCCCACACACACACACACACGGCCCACACACACACACGGCCCACACACACGGCCCACACACACACACACACGGCCCACACACACACACACGGCCCACACACACACGGCACACACACACACACACACACACATGGCCCACACACACACACACACGGCCCACGGCCCACACACACACACGGCCCATGGCCCACACACACGGCCCACACACACGGCCCACACACACACATGGCCCACACATACACACACGGCCCACACACACACACACACACACACGGCCCACACACACACACACGGCCCACACACACACACACGGCCCACACACACACACACACGGCCCACACACACACACACACACGGCCCACACACACACACACGGCCCAGACACACGGCCCACGGCCCACACACACGGCCCACACACACACACACGGCCCACACACACACACACACGGCCCACACACACACACGGCCCACACACACACACACACGGCCCACACACACACGGCCCACACACACACGGCCCACACACACACGGCCCACAAACACACAGCCCACACACACACGGCCCACACACACGGTCCACACGGCCCACACACACACACGGCCCACACGCACACACACACACGGCCCCCACACACGCGGCCCACACACACACACACACACGGCCCCCACACACACACACACACGGCCCCCCCCCCCTCACACACACACACACGGCCCACACACACACGGCCCACACACACGGCCCACACACACACACACACACACGGCCCCCACACACACACACACACACGGCCCCCAAACACACACACACACACACACACACACAGCCCCCACACACACACACACACGGCCCCCACACACACACGGCTCCCACACACACACGGCCCCCACACACACACACGGCCCCCACACACACACATGGCCCACACACACACACACGGCCCCCACACACACACACACGGCCCCCACACACACACACACGGCCCCCACACACACACACACACACACACACGGCCCCCACACACACACACGGCCCCTACACACACACACGGCCCCCACACACACACACGGCCCCCACACACACACACGGCCCCCACACACACACACGGCCCACACACACACACACACGGCCCACACACACACACACACGGCCCACACACACACACGGCCCACACACACACGGCCCACACACACACGGCCCACACACACACGGCCCACACACACACACACACACGGCCCACACACAGACACACACACGGCCCACACACACACGGCCCACACACACACACGGCCCACACACACACACACACGGTCCACACACACTCGGCCCACACACATACACACACACGGCCCACACACACACAAGGCCCACACACACACACACACACACGGCCCACACACACGGCCCACACACACGGCCCACACACACACACACACACGGCCCACACACACACACACGGCCCACACACACACACACGGCCCACACACACACACACGGCCCACACACACACACGGCCCACAAACACACACACACGGCCCACACACACACACACGGCCCACAAACACACACACACGGCCCACACACACACACACGGCCCACACACACGGCCCACACACACACACACACGGCCCACACACACACGGCCCACACACACACACGGCCCCCACACACACACACACACACGGCCCACACACACACACACGGCCCACACACACACACGGCCCACACACAACCACACACACACGGCCCACACACACACACACGGCCCACACACACGGCCCACACACACACACACACACATGGCCCACACACACACACACACACGGCCCACACACACACACACACGGCCCACACACACACACACACGGCCCACACACACACACACACGGCCCACACACACACACACACACACACGGCCCACACACACGGCCCACACACACACACGGCCCACACACACACACGGCCCACACACACACACACGGCCCACACACACACACGGCCCACACACACACACGGCCCACACACACACACGGCCCACACACACACACGGCCCCCACACACACGGCCAACACACACACGGCCCACACACACACACACACACACGGCCCACACACACGGCCCACACACACACACACACGGCCCACACACACACACACACGGCCCACACACACACACACACGGCCCACACACACACACGGCCCACACACACGGCCCACACACACACACACACACGGCCCACACACACGGCCCACACACACACACGGCCCACACACACACACACGGCCCACACACACACACGGCCCACACACACACACACGGCCCACACACACACACACGGCCCACACACACACACGGCCCACACACACACACGGCCTACACACACACACACGGCCCACACACACACACGGCCCACACACACATGTGAAGCCCCACAGGTGTTGTGTCGGTGCATTACCTTCAGGGACTCCACTCGGCTGGATCTGGTCACAGGTAGGAGATCTTCTTCTTGTCGTGACGCCACTCTCAGTATTGCGGCCAGTAGGGACCGCCACTGCAGGTTGAGGGTCGCCTGGGGCTGATGGTATGTGCAGTTAGTTGGAATAGCCTCCTGAGAGTGAGGCAAGCCCCAGGGCCCGATGTAGGTGCGTAGTACCACAAGGCGCAGAATAACTCCACACAGGCAGAATGTCTTTCAGGGTTTTTACTCACTTCAGGTGGCAGGGTGAGTAACCCGGGCGTAGCTGGGATGAACCAGGCGGGAACCAGGTGTCCTTCAGGCTGACTTGTGAGGGTGACTACTAACTCGCCTTCCTTAGCCCTTGGTGGTTTGGGGTGACCCCGACTTTGAGTCCCTATGGGGGTCACCCAGGGAAGTTGCTGAAGCCTCACTCCCCTTCGTTTGCCGTGTGCTTGTTGCCTGGGCCAGATCACTCCAGCTTCTTGCCTCCTGTGAGCTATGGGCCCTAACTGTGGCTACGTGGCTGCGGCTTTTGTGGTGTTGTGGCGTGGGCTTTGAGAGCCCCACACCGGCAGGTTTAGCAAAAGAAAGCTGGATCTATCTCCGCTTCGGGATCTGCCGCCCGTTTGGGCCTGGTACTCTCTAGCAGTCTCCTTACTTCCCACTCCGTGCTCTCTCTTTAGCTGAAGATGGATTTCGGGTAGCACTCCTAGTTGACCGTTCTCCCCCGTCAGTAGCCACTGCGCGGGCGCTGTTAGACAGCAACAGCCCCACAGGTCTGCTCCTCACTGAGCCCTACGGAGTTCTGCTCTAACTGACTCACTGCCCCTCCTCTCCTGTTCTTGCCTACGCCACCTAGCAACCAGATTCTCTTACCACACCCCTTGAGAGGAGATGGAGGCTTTTGGCCCCCTCCACTATTCCAGTGAAGGTCAAGGCTTTTCCCCCTCCTGGGATCCCCAGGGGTCCTCTCATGGGTACATGTGTGAGACCTGATCACTATGCGCCTGTGTACCACACCCCTGTCAGCCTTCTGGATTACCTGTATTGTACTGTCCCCAGCATGGGTGCAGTACTCAGTGGTGCCTGACCAGGTCAGGGGCGCCACATTCCCCCTTAGTTATCACCAGCACGTCCTCGGGCTGCAAGACAACATTTTAAAATGCATAAAACATTAAAACATGTAAAACATTTTTAAAAGCACCAGGTACCATACATCACCACCCTCCACCCACAAGTCCGTTAACCCACCCAAAACCCTCTCACGTTGGCCGCGGCTTCAGCCACTTCTGGCAGGATGTAGAGGCGGCTTACATGGGCTGGTGGTTTCAGGGTATACCTGGCCTGGTGGATCCGCGCCTTCAGCCTCTTCTGGCAGGATGCAGAGGCGGCCTCCACAGTTGGTGCTGACCAGGTACCCTCTTTGTGGTGGAGAGCCAGGCCCCATAAACAGGCATGCTCTCTGGTCGCAGGTAAGCCAAGGCCCTATATACGGACGGGCCCCCTGGTTGCAGACGAGCCAAGCCCCTAAACAGGCTGACTCTGGTGGTGGTGGTGCCCTCTGGTGTAACTATTTACACTGCGAGAGTTTGTGGCTATAGCCAGTTCATAGCCTTAAGGTTTATGGTTTTCTCACAATAGTTTTTGTGGGCACATTACTTGAACTTGAGAACGTTGCAAAACAAACTTTTTCAAAACTTTAACTGATAACTTCTTTCTTTACTTTACTCCTCCATTTCACCAGGGCTTGGGCCTGTAGGGCTGCGGCACCTGTTGCTTTCTTGGCCTCTTTCTTCATCTGTTGTTGTCTCATCTGCAGGTTCCTTGTCTCTGCTTTCTCTATCTTCATCTGTTTCCTTTCCTGTATCTGTTTCTCTTTCCTGTAGCATGGGGTGGCTGTAAGGTTTGCTGGTACATAGTGCTACGTCAAGCGCGTACAGTCCTCTTTCGCCTTGATGCATGGTAAACTGTACTGAATCCCCCATCTTTAGGTTTCTGCCAGGGTGTCCTCTAGGCAGATGAGCGCTCACATCTCTTCGGTTGACAAATATCCCTTCCTTCACACCAGGTGCTACAATGAATCCATATCCACTTCTCAAATTGAAATCCTCCACTACTCCTCTGCAAAGGGGTCCTCTGACCTGGGCTTTGGCTCTTCTCAGGAACCTTTTCTCCTGTAGGTCTCTGGCTGTGACTTCTCTCTGCTCTGGGGATGGCGGTGCAGGGGACAGCGTTGTTCTGTTGCGACGCCTGGTCTTGCGGGCTGGGTTCTGCTGGGCTGTTACCTCAATGCCTGCAGGGCCCCAGGTGAGGTTTCTGGGCTGGTCTTCATCAGCAGACGGTGTCAAGTCCTCCTCATCCCAACGGGAATAGGGTAACATCTCCGGCTCTGAGTATTGCTCCACTGCCGGTGGCTCCGGAGTCAGCTCCTCAGCTTCCTGGCCTCCTCTCCCCCTTAGTTCTTCTTGGCACTCCTTTGGTGGCAGTGCTGGGGATGGGCTTTCTTCAGCAGGCCCAGGCGGGGGACTCTTTGGCGTGGTTGCTGCAGGGGTTGCCGGAACCCTCTTGGGGGTGTGCGGAGGGAGCAGATACCGATCCACCATCTCTTGTGGGAACTGGGCCTCTAGGTCAGCCTTCAGCTTCCAGTATTCGGGGTCCTCTCCTATCAGGGACTTCCTAGCAGGGACCTCTTTGGACTGGGGAGCGGTGTCTGCTCTGGCCTTGCAGGCCGGGGTAAATGGTGATGCAATCTCTTTGCGGGCCGCGCCCTGTATGGCGACGGCCTGGTCTTGGCGGGCCGCGCCCGGCATGGCGGCGGCCTGGTCTTGGCGGGCCGCGCCCTGTTTGGCGGCGGCCTGGATCGGCGTCGCTGTCGCGATGGAATCGGTGCAGGCTGGGCTGGGCGTCGCTGCAGGGACCGGGTCTTGGTGGGCCGAGCAGGGCATCGCTGCGGCGGCCGGGGCTTGGCGGGCCGCGCCTGGCGTGGCTGCGGCCTGGTTCAGCACCTCACTTGCGGCGCGGACGAGCGTTGCTGCGGCGGTGGGGTCTTGGCGGGCCGGGCCTAGCAGGGCGGCGGCCTGGGTCAGCGTTACGCCTGCGGCGCGGATGAGGGTCGCGGTGGCAGCCGGTTCTTTGCGGGCCGGGCAGGGCATCGCTGCGGCGGCCTGGGCTTGGCGGGCCGCACCTGGCGTGGCTGCGGCCTGGCTCAGCGTCGCTGCGCCGGGCGCCTCTTCAGGGACCGCGAGCGTGGCAGCAGGGGTCAGGGCATCCGGGCCGGCAGGGGTAATACTGGACTCACCCATCGGTGGCAGCATCGGGGTCTGAGTCGTCGCCGTCCGGTCTGGCACTCGTCGTGCGGTTCCCCTCTCATAGGCCTGAACCGCGGCAGCCATCTCCAGAAGTTCCATACGTTCTTCTCGGATCTGCTCCACGACCCGGGTCTCCAGTCGGTCGCAGAACTGGGCCAGCTCCCGATACCACCAGGCAGCGGAGCCCGGTTCTGGATTTCTGCGGTCAGACGCCATTTCTTCTGCGCCCTCTTCTGCACGACTCTCCAGCTGTGGACTCGCCGTTGCCTCTAATAGCAAGCTGTTCAGTTTCCGCTCTGCCTCTTTCAGCAGCTCCTCTCCCAGCAGCAGGCTTCTGGCTCCCTTTCTGTCCCGACGTCTCTGGACGCTTCCACTCTCATAGCTGGCAAGGTCAGAACTCTGCAGGGGATCTCTGGGTAGCCACACCTCTTCGTGGGCGGTAACTTCTCCCAGCGCGGGCTGCTGTTGTTTTTCAGCGCGCTTTTCATGGTGGCAATATGGCGGCGCTTCCAATTTTTCAAGCGGACCGCCCAGGCACATGGTCACCTGTCTGAACAGGTCTAGTCCTTATCCTGTTCGTGACGCCAGATGTGAAGCCCCACAGGTGTTGTGTCGGTGCATTACCTTCAGGGACTCCACTCGGCTGGATCTGGTCACAGGTAGGAGATCTTCTTCTTGTCGTGACGCCACTCTCAGTATTGCGGCCAGTAGGGACCGCCACTGCAGGTTGAGGGTCGCCTGGGGCTGATGGTATGTGCAGTTAGTTGGAATAGCCTCCTGAGAGTGAGGCAAGCCCCAGGGCCCGATGTAGGTGCGTAGTACCACAAGGCGCAGAATAACTCCACACAGGCAGAATGTCTTTCAGGGTTTTTACTCACTTCAGGTGGCAGGGTGAGTAACCCGGGCGTAGCTGGGATGAACCAGGCGGGAACCAGGTGTCCTTCAGGCTGACTTGTGAGGGTGACTACTAACTCGCCTTCCTTAGCCCTTGGTGGTTTGGGGTGACCCCGACTTTGAGTCCCTATGGGGGTCACCCAGGGAAGTTGCTGAAGCCTCACTCCCCTTCGTTTGCCGTGTGCTTGTTGCCTGGGCCAGATCACTCCAGCTTCTTGCCTCCTGTGAGCTATGGGCCCTAACTGTGGCTACGTGGCTGCGGCTTTTGTGGTGTTGTGGCGTGGGCTTTGAGAGCCCCACACCGGCAGGTTTAGCAAAAGAAAGCTGGATCTATCTCCGCTTCGGGATCTGCCGCCCGTTTGGGCCTGGTACTCTCTAGCAGTCTCCTTACTTCCCACTCCGTGCTCTCTCTTTAGCTGAAGATGGATTTCGGGTAGCACTCCTAGTTGACCGTTCTCCCCCGTCAGTAGCCACTGCGCGGGCGCTGTTAGACAGCAACAGCCCCACAGGTCTGCTCCTCACTGAGCCCTACGGAGTTCTGCTCTAACTGACTCACTGCCCCTCCTCTCCTGTTCTTGCCTACGCCACCTAGCAACCAGATTCTCTTACCACACCCCTTGAGAGGAGATGGAGGCTTTTGGCCCCCTCCACTATTCCAGTGAAGGTCAAGGCTTTTCCCCCTCCTGGGATCCCCAGGGGTCCTCTCATGGGTACATGTGTGAGACCTGATCACTATGCGCCTGTGTACCACACCCCTGTCAGCCTTCTGGATTACCTGTATTGTACTGTCCCCAGCATGGGTGCAGTACTCAGTGGTGCCTGACCAGGTCAGGGGCGCCACACACACACGGCCCACACACACACACGGCCCACACACACACACGGCCCACACACACACATACACGGCCCACACACACACACGGCCCACACACACACACGGCCCACACGGCCCACACACACGGCCCACACACACACACACGGCCCACACACACGGCCCACACACACACACGGCCCACACACACACACGGCCCACACACACTCAAGGCCCACACACACACACGGCCCACACACACGGCCCACACACACGGCCCACACACACACGGCCCACACACACACGGCCCCCACACACACACACACGGCCCACACACACACACACGGCCCACACACACACGGCCCACACACACACGGCCCACACACACACACGGCCCACACACACACACGGCCCACACACACACGGCCCACACACACACACACGGCCCACACACACACACGGCCCACACACACACACGGCCCACACACACTCAAGGCCCACACACACACACGGCCCACACACACACACGGCCCACACAAACACGGCCCACACACACACGGCCCCCACACACACACACACGGCCCCCACACACACACACACACACGGCCCACACACACACACGGCCCACACACACACACGGCCCACACACACACACGGCCCACACACACACACAGGGCCCACACACACACACACACGGCCCACACACACACACACACGGCCCACACACACGGCCCACACACACGGCCCCCACACACACACACGGCCCCCACACACACACACACACACGGCCCACACACACACGGCCCACACACACACGGCCCACACATACACACACGGCCCACACACACACACACACACACGGCCCACACACACACACACACGGCCCACACACACACACACACGGCCCACACACACACGGCCCACACACACACACACGGCCCACACACACACACACGGCCCACACACACACACACGGCCCACACACACACACACGGCCCACACACACGGCCCCCACACACACACACACACACGGCCCACACACACACGGCCCACACACACACGGCCCACACACACACACACACGGCCCACACACACACACACACACGGCCCACACACACACACGGCCCACACACACACACACACACACGGCCCACACACACACGGCCCACACACACACACACGGCCCACACACACACACACGGCCCACACACACACACACACGGCCCACACACACACGGCCCACACACACGGCCCACACGCACACACACGGCCCACACACACACGGCCCACACACACACACGGCCCACACACACACACACGGCCCACACACACACACGGCCCACACACACACACACACACACGGCCCACACACACACACACGGCCCACACACACACACACACACACGGCCCACACACACACACGGCCCACACACACACACGGCCCACACACACACACGGCCCACACACACACACACGGCCCACACACACGGCCCACACACACACACGGCCCACACACACACACGGCCCACACACACACATGGCCCACACACACACACGGCCCACACACACACGGCCCCCACACACACACACACGGCCCACACACACACACACGGCCCACACACACACACACACACACACACGGCCCACACACACACACGGCCCACACACACACACACGGCCCACACACACACACACACGGCCCACACACACGGCCCACACACACGGCCCACACACACACACACACGGCCCACACACACACACACACACACGGCCCACACACACGGCCCACACACACACGGCCCACACACACCCACACACACACACGGCCAACACACACACACGGCCCACACACACACACACACGGCCCACACACACACACGGCCCACACACACACACGGCCCACAAACACACGGCGCACACACACACGGCCCCCACACACACACACACGGCCCCCACACACACACACACGGCCCACACACACACACACACACACCCATACACACACACGGCCCACACACACACACGGCCCACACACACACGGCCCACACACACACACGGCCCCCACACCCACACACACACACGGCCCACACGGCCCACACACACGGCCCACACACACACACACGGCCCACACACACGGCCCACACACACACACGGCCCACACACACACACGGCCCACACACACTCAAGGCCCACACACACACACGGCCCACACACACGGCCCACACACATGGCCCACACACACACGGCCCACACACACACACACACGGCCCACACACACACGGCCCACACACACACACGGCCCACACACACACACGGCCCACACACACACACACGGCCCACACACACACACGGCCCACACACACACACGGCCCACACACACTCAAGGCCCACACACACACACGGCCACACACACACACGGCCCACACAAACACGGCCCACACACACACGGCCCCCACACACACACACACGGCCCCCACACACACACACACACACGGCCCACACACACACACACACACACACACACCCACACACACACACGGCCCACACACACACACGGCCCACACACACACACGGCCCACACACACACACACGGCCCACACACACACACACGGCCCACACACACACACACACGGCCCACACACACGGCCCACACACACACACACGGCCCCCACACACACACACACACACGGCCCACACACACACAGCCCACACACACACGGCCCACACACACACACACGGCCCACACACACACACACACACGGCCCACACACACACACACACGGCCCACACACACACACACACACGGCCCACACACACACGGCCCACACACACACACACGGCCCACACACACACACACGGCCCACACACACACACACGGCCCACACACACACGGCCCACACACACGGCCCCCACACACACACACACACACGGCCCACACACACACGGCCCACACACACACGGCCCACACACACGGCCCACACACACACACACACACGGCCCACACACACGGCCCACACACACACACACACACACGGCCCACACACACACACACACACACGGCCCACACACACACGGCCCACACACACACACACGGCCCACACACACACACACGGCCCACACACACACACACGGCCCACACACACACGGCCCACACACACGGCCCACACGCACACACGGCCCACACACACACGGCCCACACACACACACGGCCCACACACACACACACGGCCCACACACACACACGGCCCACACACACACACACGGCCCACACACACACACATGGCCCACACACACACACACACACACGGCCCACACACACACACGGCCCACACACACACACGGCCCACACACACACACAGCCCACACACACACACACGGCCCACACACACACACACGGCCCACACACACACACGGCCCACACACACACACGGCCCACACACACACGGCCCACACACACACGGCCCCCACACACACACACACGGCCCACACACACACACACGGCCCACACACACACACACACACACACACACACACGGCCCACACACACACACGGCCCACACACACACACACACGGCCCACACACACACACACACGGCCCACACACACGGCCCACACACACACACACACGGCCCACACACACACACACACGGCCCACACACACGGCCCACACACACACGGCCCACACACACCCACACACACACACGGCCAACACACACACACGGCCCACACACACACACACACGGCCCACACACACACACACACGGCCCACACACACACACGGCCCACAAACACACGGCGCACACACACACGGCCCCCACACACACACACACGGCCCCCACACACACACACACGGCCCACACACACACACACACACACACCCATACACACACACGGCCCACACACACACACGGCCCACACACACACACACGGCCCACACACACACACGGCCCACACACACGGCCCACACACACGGCCCACACACACACACACGGCCCACACACACACACGGCCCACACACACACGGCCCACACACACACACACACCCACACACACACACGGCCCACACACACACACACGGCCCACACACACACACACACGGCCCACACACACACACACACGGCCCACACACACGGCCCACACACACACACACGGCCCACACACACACACACACACGGCCCACACACACACGGCCCACACACACACACGTCCCACACACACACACACACGGCCCACACACACACACATACGGCCCACACACACACACGGCCCACACACACGGCCCACACACGGCCCACACACACACACACAGCCCACACACACACACACACACACACACGGCCCACACACACACGGCCCACACACACACACACGGCCCACACACACACACACACACGGCCCACACACACACACACGGCCCACACACACACACACACACACGGCCCACACACACACACACACGGCCCAGACACACACAGCCCACACACACACACACGGCCCACACACACACGGCCCACACACACGGCCCACACACACACACACGGCCCACACACACACACACGGCCCACACACACACACACGGCCCACACACACACACACACACGGCCCACACACACGGCCCACACACACACACACACACGGCCCACACACACACACACGGCCCACACACACAAACGGCCCACACACACACACGGCCCACACACACACACGGCCCACACACACACACACACACGGCCCACACACACACACGGCCCACACACACGGCCCACACACACACACGGCCCACACACACACGGCCCACACACACGGCCCACACACACACACGGCCCACACACACACGGCCCACACACGGCCCACACACACACGGCCCACACACACACGGCCCACACACACACACGGCCCACACACACACACGGCCCACACACACACACACACACGGCCCACACACACACACAGCCCACACACACACACACACGGCCCACACACACGGCCAACACACACACACGGCCCCCACACACACACACACGGCCCACACACACACACACGGCCCACACACACACACACGGACCACACACACACACACCCCACACACACACACGGCCCACACACACACACACCCCACACACACACACACACCCCACACACACACACACCCCACACACACACACACACGCCCCACACACACACACACCCCACACACGGAACACACACACACACGGCCCACACACACACAAACGGCCCACACGCCCACACACACACGGCCCACACGCCCACACACACACACACGGCCCACACACACGCACAGCCCACACACACACACGGCCCACACACACACACGGCCCACACACACACACGGCCCACACACACACACGGCACACACACGGCCACACACACACACGGCCCACACACACACACGGCCCACACACACACGGCCCACACACACACGGCCCACAGAGGGCCCCCCTTCACCCCCTGCCCAGTGCGAGCCCCCACCAAACATGCAGCGTCACCCCCTGCCCACTGCGAGCCCCCAAACGTGCAGCATCACCCCCTGCTCAGTGCAGGCCCCCACCAAACGTGCAGCATCACCCCCTGCCCAGTGCGAGCCCCTATCAAATGTGCAGCATCACCCCCCTGCCCAGTGCGAGCCCCCATCAAACGTGCAGCGTCACCCCCTGCCCAGTGCGAGCCCCCACCAAACGTGCAGCGTCACCCCCTGCCCAGTGCCAGCCCCCCCCTCACAACGTGCAGCATCGCACCCTGCCCAGTGCGAGCCTCTCAAATGTGCATCGCCCCCTGCAGGCCCCCCCCCCAAATGTACAGCCGCCTTCCACTGCCCAGCGAGCCACTGCAGCGCCCCTCGCTGTCCAGCGAAAGCCCTCGGGGGCTCTCGCTGGGCAGCGGTGCGTTGGGGGGCTTGCGGGGCAGCGCGTTTGGGAGGCTCGCACTGGGCGACGCTGCACGTTGTGGGGGGCGGGGCTCACACTGGGCAGAGGGTGACGCTGCATGTTTGGTGGGGCTCGCAGGGACAGGATGCACATTTTAGTGGGGCTCGCACGAAGTAGGGTGTGACGCCGAACTTTTGGGGGCTCGCAGGGAGAGAGGCGCTGCACGTTGGGGGGGGGCTCGCAGGGAGAGAGGCGCTGCATGTTGGGGGGGGAGCTCGCAGGGAGAGAGGCGCTGCACGTTGGGGGGGGGGCTCGCAGGGAGAGAGGCGCTGCACGTTGGGGGGGGCTCGCAGGGAGAGAGGCGCTGCACGTTGGGGGGGGGCTCGCAGGGAGAGAGGCGCTGCACGTTGGGGGGGGCTCGCAGGGAGAGAGGCGCTGCACGTTGGGGGGGGCTCGCAGGGAGAGAGGCGCTGCATGTTGGGGGGGCTCGCAGGGAGAGAGGCGCTGCACGTTGGGGGGGCTCGCAGGGAGAGAGGCGCTGCACGTTGGGGGGGCTCGCAGGGAGAGAGGCGCTGCACGTTAGGGGGGCTTGCAGGGAGAGAGGCGCTGCACGTTAGGGGGGCTCGCAGGGAGAGAGGCGCTGCACGTTGGGGGGGGCTGTTCAGATCTCGCTGACAGTTTATTTTCTGTCTTTAGCAGAACCTGATCCTCTTATGCGGGCGCTCTCACTGGGCAGCGGGGGGAAGGGGCGCTGCGGGGGCTCTCGCTGGGCAGCGGGGGGGGGCGCGCTGCGGGGGCTCTCGCTGGACAGCGGGGGGCTCTCGCAGCGCCCCCCGCGAGAGCCCCCACAACACGCACCACTGCCCCGCGAGAGCCCCCACAACACGCACCACTGCCCCGCGAGAGCCCCCGCAACACGCACCACTGCCCCGCGAGAGCCCCCACAACACGCACCACTGCCCCGCGAGAGCCCCCACAACACGCACTACTGCCCAGCGAGAGCCCCCCGAACAAGCAGCGTCGCCCTCCGCGAGCCCCCCCCCACAGACGTGCAGCTTCGCCCTCCGCGAGGCCCCCCCCCACAGACGTGCAGCGTCGCCCTCCGCGAGGCCCCCCCCACAGACGTGCAGCGTCGCCCTCCGCGAGGCCCCCCCCACAGACGTGCAGCGTCGCCCTCCGCGAGGCCCCCCCACAGACGTGCAGCGTCGCCCTCCGTGAGGCCCCCCCCACAGACGTGCAGCGTCGCCCTCCGCGAGGCCCCCCCCACAGACATGCAGCGTCGCGCTCCGCGAGCCCCCCCCCACAGACGTGCAGCGTCGCCCTCCGCGAGACCCCCCCCCACAGACGTGCAGTGTCGCCCTCCGCGAGACCCCCCCCACAGACGTGCAGCGTCGCCCTCCGCGAGACCCCCCCCCACAGACGTGCAGCGTCGCCCTCCGCGAGACACCCCCCCCACAGACGTGCAGCGTCGCCCTTCGCGAGACACCCCCCCCCACACATGTGCAGCGTCGCCCTCCGCGAGACCCCCCCCCCCCCAGACGTGCAGCGTCACCCCCTGGCCACTGCGAGCCCCCCAAACATGCAGCGTCACCCCCTGGCCACTGCGAGCTCCCAAACATGCAGCATCACTCCCTGGCCACTGCGAGCCCCCCAAATGTTTCTATGATCTGTTGTCAAACATTTGGGGACCCACTTTGCAGATAGCCTCCTCATGTCCAAATGTTCATGGATAATGACACAAACATATTCACGGGAAATCCCCATGATTTCTGCTTTTGCTTTAGTCCTTTTTTAAAAGCTGTTATAGTATCTGTCATTACTACTTCTTGCAATAGGGCATTCCACGGTCTGGTTGCTCTAACTGTAAAGAACCCTTTCCTATTTAGCTGCTGGAATAAATTTACCAGTAAGTTTTAGTATCGGAAGAGTGGCTCTATATGGAAATCCCTTCCTTCATAAATACAAAGTCTGTGTGTATAGACTTTATATTATCACACTTTATATGGCTTTATTGCATACCTAGCCCATTCGTTACTCAGATATTCGCAGAAGTGTACTCATCCCTTAAAATGAGCTAGTGACAAATATTTTTAGTTGGTATAAAGCTTGGAAAATTATTGAATACATAGTCATGGGTTATCAGGAAATGGGCATTATTATTATTATTATTTTATTGTTTTGTAAATGTGACGCCCTGGCCTATCAGGTCGTCACAAGGGTGCCGTGCAATGTGCCCTTCTACATGGTACCCGCTCTTCCTTGGTTACAGGTCCTGTCCCTTTGGTGTTGCTAAGAACAGGTATACACAAATCCTGAGGAACACTCTGCACCACACCCACCAAACACCCATTGGGTAGCCTGAGGGGAATAGGGCCGCCCCCAGATGCATGGATGGTAGAAGGAGGGCCAGAAGTGTCAGGAGAGAGGAGTAGTTGGAGAGAAGTGCCAGTGAGCGGTGACAGGAAAGGTTACACTGCGGAGCTGGGCTCCTGTAACAGTCCCAGGTGCCGGACGTTGGTCTGGCCTGGAAGGAGCTGGAACCCCGGTTGCAGGGAGTAGTGACAGGGGGCACGGTGCCGCCACGGAGGGCAGACCGGCGGCCTTGTGCTACAGCCGGGCAGGGGCCAGGGCACGACGGGGTATGCAGACCCTAGGCTGGGAAGTAGCTTTACGCAGCCCAGTAATTCACCCGACCTGGAACGAAATCTTCACGAACCGCTCTCCACCCGCTCCAGAATCGGGGTAATAACGCAACCATAGGGATAGCACTTCCCAAAACCGTCCAGAAGATCCCACGCGTGAACCCTGAGAGCAAGCTCACCCTGCTAGCCATGCAGGTGAGCGGGACCCAAGTAGTTCTAGGCGAAAGGGAGCCACCAAATGTAAACACAGTGCCAAGGGACAAGCCTTCAGACCAACCAGCAACGCCAAAAGGGCACGGACCCACCGTGCTTGGACTACAGCTGCAGGACGTTCAAGACTTTGGTTTACCCAGTGTCAGTGTCAGCATCTCTGGACTGTGTGAGTACGTGGTGCCCCTTTGCTCCCAACGGGTCCCCAGCCTGCCTTCACCGAGCCCCGGGACACCTTCCCCTGCCCACAGAGGGGTTAACATCAATTGCTGCCATTCCATCACTCCCGGGCGCTCCTATCTCCCCTAAACACAGCAGCGGTGGTATCCGCATTTTTACCACGAACCGTGGGTGGCGTCACGAACATTATCCAAATCCACCCTTTCCATCCCCCCTTTTATTTTCGAGTAGCCGCGCGACCCCACTTCGGGTCCGGAGACCCCTCGAGCCACTGCGGATCCGGATCCAAGCAGCCCGTGGGCTGTAGCGGCGGCGGCACATAAACACTTTAACCCCTTTACCCCAGAGGAAGGTTTTCAGCTTCATAACCAGGCCATTATTTTTCAATTCTGTTTCAGATTATAACTCTGAAACGCTTCACCGGATCCCAGTGATTCTAAGATTGTTCTTTTTTTGTGACATATTGCAGTTAATATTTGTAAATTTAAGATGATATTTTTTGTGTATATTTGTCAAAATATCAAAAATTTAGCAAACAAATTTAAAACTTTGCAATTTTCAAACTTTTATATTTTATGACCTTAAATCTGAGAATTACGAGGGGCTGCTGATAAGTCTTTGGCTTTGTGATTTTTTTTTATTTCTATGGTAACAAATGTTACATCACATGAAAGCAATTTTTGTCTAATATATGTTTTCAAAATTTTGTGTTTGAATCTTATTGCATCAGTGTTCTACGCACGCGGGAAATCAAAATGGCGGAGTCTAATGCGATATTCACTGCAACTGAGAGAAGAGGAGTGATAAAATTCTTGATTTTGCAAGAAAAGTCTGCAAAGGATATTCATGGTGATATGTCTCAGACATTGGGAGATCACAGTTAAGAAATGGGATGCCAAATTTAAAACGGACACTTCAGCACCAATGGGTGAAGCCAAGCCACTAGCTTGCCCTTGTTAGATTTTCTCTATTCCAGAGGCACCAACGCTTATAGCACTATTGTCACACGGTGTTTCACTGCTGTATATACGTCACATGGGAAACCCTGGGTCTGCTGTATGTACATCACATAAGACACACTGGCACTGTTGCATATACATCACCTAGGATACACTGACATAGAAGATTCTGGGAGTGCAGCATATACATTGCATAGCAGATGCTGGGGCTGTAGCATATACATCACAGGAGAAGTCTGGGCCATATACATCACAGGAGACAGCTGGGCCATATAGATCACAGGAGAAAACTGAGCCATATAATCACAGGAGATACATCACAGGAGAAGTCTGGTTCATAAACATCACAGGAGATGGCTGGGCCATATAACTCACAGGACATGGCTGGGCCATATACAACACAGGAGAGGCTGGACCATATACATCACAGGAGATGCTGGGGCATATACATCACAGGAGAGGGTGGGGCAGATACATCACTGGAGACACTAGGATACACAGGATAGGCTGAGTCATATACACCACAGTGGGTGATGTATATGGGTGGGCCATATACATCACAGGAGACACTGGGCCATATACATCACAGAAGATGCTGGGGTATATACATCACAGAAGATGCTGGGGCATATACATCACAGGAGGGGTTAGGGCATATACATCACAGGAGCAGCAGGGGCGTATGTGTCGCCCTGGGCAAGCCAGGGGACACGGGTCACAACACCACCACACCCCACACTCCAGGTAGGCACACCTGCTAACCACAAATCCTTGTTGCCTTCCTCCAAGAGTCTGTTGATGCACACCAGGGGGTGGGCCAGGCGGTTGGCTCCGCCCACCAAGGAGCTCACAGATCTGGAGGCAGGAAGTTCCAGGCAGAAAGCTCAGGGAGGAGGAAGTGGAAGGAGTGAGAAGCCCAGGCAGGGCAAGTGAGAGGAGCAAAAGTAAGAGTAAACAACAAGAAGTGAAAGTAAGAAAAGGAGTGAAGGAGGAAAGCAAGTGAGGTGGCAAGAGGAAAGGAAAGCCTGAGAGCCCAGCTGTGTGTACGGCTAGAACAGCAAGGTCAGCGACGGCGGTGACTGTCCGGAGGGGGACCGTTCGGAAGTTCCTGGAAGGACCCCGTTGGCTGTGTGCCCGGTGGTCTGGAGCAGTGTTCCGAAGGACAGTCAGCACCAGGGCAGGGGCCTCTCGGACCCCGGCAAGGCTAGGAGTCGCCCAATTTGCCGAATCCGTCAGTGAAGGGGACGTAGATTCCCCCAACAAACAAGTCCCGATTGACGGCAACAGCCCGACCATTACCGGGGAGACACCGCCACCGCCAAGGCACCAGTTTCCCCAGGGCCAGCGCCTGCGGGCAAAGTGTAGAGCTCCTCCGGCCCAGATTGCAGTCGGGGAGCGGGTAACCGGAGGGAATCCACCGATACCATCAGACAACACAGGTGCAAGGAAGAGAGACGTCACCGTCACCTACCGGGAGTGCAGGTGCAGCCGTCTGTGGGACCGTCCTACCAGCCGTTGGTTTACCGTACAAACTGTGTCCGTGTCTCAGGCTGAGTGAGTACCACAGTGCCGCAAGGCACAGCGCTGCCCCCGCGTCCCTGCGCCCTCCAGGCCCTACACTTTACATCTCTTCACCGGGCCCCGGGATCACCAACCCCTACCCACGGAGGGGCAACACAACACCTGGCTGCTCCCATCACCATCCCCGGGACCCCCACACTGAGCAGCGGTGGTGCAATCACCACAACCGTGGGTGGCGTCATGAACTATAACCCCAACAAACACCCCCCTTTCACTCACGGGCGAGGAGTGTCGCTCGAGACACCCCGGGATCCGGCCCGCAGCTCGAGCCACCAGGAGCAACTGCCGGACCCGAGCAGAAGGGGTGAGCGCGGTGTGCTGACACCCTCCTCCCCGCCCGCGACAACTTGGCGTCACGAACAGGATCTTACCGCTCTGCCGTCTGGTAGAGGTGCGCCTTGTTACCGCCGGAGGCATCCGGCAGAAAAATTTCAGAAGCCGCCATCTTTGGCGCGAAAAGTTCCCGCTCGAGCGTCTTCTCGAGCAGTAGAGGCGCGAAGGCCAAAACCCCGCCCCGAGAGAGGAGGGGCCGGAAAGAGCTAAGGGGGACGGAAACAAGATGTCTGCGCCCGATGGAGCCGCTGGAGGAGCGGTGGTCGCAGCCGCAGCGGCACCCGCGGATGGGAATGGGCCTGCCCAGGTCCCGGCCGTACTGGCGGGAGGTGCCGCGGCCCCCGCGCTTGCTCAGGTCATGCCGTTTTCCTTGCCCTATGCGCCCGGAGCTGCCTGGCTACCGCAGTATGACGGGAAACCGGATGCCTTGCAGGCCTTCCGGAAAAAGCTTAACCCGTTGCTAGAGCTGTACCCCCTGACCGATAAGCAACGTGCAGCGATAGTGCTAGGCCAGTTAACCGGTGCGGCGGAGCAGGAAGCGGAGACCTGGGCCGAGGGGGACCGGCTCTCTGTAGCCACCATCTTCGAGAAGCTACAGACTGCCTTCGAGACCCGGACTGAAGCTGAGCTGAGGATGCAGTTTTACCAGTGCCGGCAACGGGCTGGGGATAGCATTCGGGACTATGCTCTACGTCTGCAGACCGCCCTCCGCACGCTGAAGCGGGTGAACTCTATTAATGAGGCGGATAGCAATAAGATGTTAGTGGAGCAATTTGCGCAGGGGATGAGGTCCCCTGAGGATCGTAAACAACTCCGGCTGTGGGCCCTGGAACACCCTGATGTGGACTTTGCTGTGTTAAAGGAGCGGGCTATCAAAGCACTACAGCCCCCAGCTGCTGAAGTTCTGGAACCCGTCCCGTGGCCCGTCGAGACAGCTCCCGTTGTGGCGGCCCCAGCCAAACCAACCTCCTTACTACCTACAGCCTCGAGCAGCACAGTGGAAGAACTGGCAGCCCAGGTCCGTCGCCTGGACGGAGACCTCGCCAAGATCCTTGCTGCACTACAACCTCTGACCAGATCTCAGCCCCCAGCGCAGATACAGCTTGCTGACAGTCCCGAAGATGTTCCCTGGATGCAGCGGAGAAGCGCTAACAACCCGCGGAGCAGACCTCCAATCTGCTACAAGTGCCGTAAGCCGGGCCATTATTACCGACAGTGCCCGTTAAACGAGCAACCCCTGGGGCCCCGGGCCAATCCTCAGGAGTAGAACACCGTGGCCCCCCGGACTGGCGAGACCGATATGTCGGGGCCCGCCCTATCATCCCTGTGGCTGTGGACGGCATACCCGTGATGGCTCTCTTGGACACTGGATCACAGGTAACTACCATACCGTACACGTTGTATCAGCAATATTGGGCCACAGACGAGCTGGCGCCTCCAGACAATAGTATAAATTTGATTGCTGCTAATGGACTTCCATTGACCCAGGTGGGGTATAAACAGGTGGCTATGACAGTGGGGCAAGCTGAACTGCAACACCAGGGTATGATTGTGATCATGAATGAGCCTAGTGATCATAACCCGAAAATAGTGCTGGGAACCAATGTGATGGAACACTGCATGGCTGATGTGTTGAACCTTTTGCAACAGCTAGCCGCCACGGCGGCGGGGAGCCGGCAGAGGGCTGTGCAGCGTGAGATCCGCGTCCTGATGTACCGCCAGCATGTAAGCTCAACAGGAGGGGAGATTGGTGGAGTGCGAGTGATGGATGTTGCTCCATTGACTGTGCCCCCTAGGAGTGAGATGATGATCTGGTGTAGGGCAGCAGTAGGGCCTCAGGGGCGTGACTACCCTGCGATGATGGAGCCCATGCCTTCCGAGCACTGGCCCACTGTAGTGGCCGCCCGAGGGGTGGTAGATGTGAAGAAAGGGAGAGTGCCCGTGAGAGTGTTGAACTGTGGGGAGGAAGAAGTCAGGCTCCCCCGGTATGCCACCATTGCCAAGCTGCTCACCCTGGACCCTCACACTATTCAGGAAGCCCGTCCATCCACACTCCCACCTACCACCAGCACTTCCCCACCCCAGGGGGACACCAAGGAGTGGCACCAACAGCTACATGTGGGCACTGATGATACCCCTACACATCACAGGGCAGGGGTACACAGGGTAGTGCAGGAGTACGAACAGGTTTTCAGTAAGCACCCCCTAGACTTTGGGCAGATCAAGGGGGTCCAACACCACATTCCCACGGGTGAACATCCCCCTATCAAAGAGAGGTATAGACCTATTCCCCCTGCACATTATCAGTGTGCGAAGGATATGTTGAAGAATATGAAGGAGGCAGGGGTTATTCGGGACAGTTGTAGTCCCTGGGCCGCTCCGTTGGTACTGGTCAAGAAGAAGGATGGTACCATGCGGATGTGTGTGGACTACCGGAAGATCAACCAGATAACCCATAAAGATGCCTATCCATTGCCTCGTATTGAAGAATCTTTGGCTGCACTGAGAACTGCAAACTACTTCTCGACCCTTGACCTCACCAGCGGATACTGGCAAGTGGCCGTGGCCCCCGAGGACCGGGAGAAGACCGCCTTCACCACCCCGATGGGGCTATGCGAATTCAATAGCATGCCGTTTGGGCTGTGCAATGCCCCCGGGACCTTCCAACGGTTGATGGAGTGCTGTCTGGGACATTTAAACTTCGAGACCGTCCTGCTGTATTTGGATGATGTGATTGTTTATTCCCAGACGTATGAGGCCCATCTGGAGCACCTGGCCGAGGTGTTCGCGTCCCTTGCCAAGTTCGGGATGAAGTTGAAGCCCTCGAAGTGCCATCTGCTGAAACCCAGGGTGCAGTATCTAGGACACGTGGTGAGTGCGGATGGTGTCGCCCCCGACCCTGAGAAGATCACTGCCATCCAGAGCTGGCCGAGACCAACCACAGTGAGGGAAGTAAGGCAGTTCCTGGGTCTGGTGGGGTACTATCGGCGCTTTATAAAGGGGTACACGAAGATGGCTGCCCCCATGCAAGATCTCCTCGTGGGACAGACCAAAGGTGGTAGACCTATTGGAGCCCCACTGTTGTGGGAGGACAAGCATGAGGAGTCCTTTGGCCAGTTGAAGGCGGCCTTGACCGGAGAAGAGGTCTTGGCGTACCCTGACTATGGGCGCCCGTTCATCCTCCACACGGACGCCAGTAACGTGGGGCTAGGAGCGGTCTTGTCCCAGGTCCAGGATGGGAAGGAGAAGGTGATTGCCTACGCCAGCCGAAAACTCCGGCCGACCGAAAGGAACCCTGAGAACTATAGCTCCTTCAAGCTCGAGCTATTGGCGTTGGTGTGGGCTATCACGGAGCGGTTCCGCCACTACCTGGCGGCGGCAAAATTCACCGCGTTTACGGACAACAATCCGCTAACTCACCTGAACACGGCCAAGTTGGGCGCGCTGGAACAGCGGTGGGTAGCCCGGTTAGCCAACTATGATTTCACCATAAAGTACCGAGCTGGTCGTGTCAACATCAATGCAGATGCACTCTCCCGGATGCCCCATTTGTCAGAAGAGGGGTGTGAGGATGACGACCTCGAGGAGATTGAGTTGCCTGCGTTTCACCAGCCGCCTACTGAGAGGGTACAAGTATGTCAGCAACGGGCGGATCTGGACCCGCGGCCCAGTCAAGAGTGGCAGGACGCCCAGGACCAAGCGCCGGCTGTCCGCCTTGTCAAGACCCTGGTGGAACAAGGTGCTATGGGAATCGACCCTGCCGCTCCAGCCGAAGCCCAACGCTTGTGGAAAGAACGAAAACGGCTCTACCTACACCAAGGGAGGCTGTACCGTGAGCTGATCAACCCAAAGACCCATGAGAAAATATGCCAGTTGATCGTTCCTCAAGCTGAGGTTCCTACTGTCCTGCGGGCATACCATGATGGTGCTGGCCACTTCGGGTGGAAGAAGCTGGAGATGCTGTTGAGGGAGCGGTTCTATTGGAGTGGGATGCGTGAATCGGTGGAAGCCTGGTGCCGAGAGTGCGGTCCTTGTACACTGAGGAGAAAGGACGAGACTAGCCAGAGGGCACCGTTACATCCCATTGTCACCCATCAGCCGCTGGAGCTGGTCGCCCTGGACCATGTCAAACTCACCCCTAGCCGAAGTGGGTACACCTACGCATTGACCATGGTAGACCACTACTCAAGATTTATGGTGGTAGTCCCCGTCAAGGACCTGACTGGTCGAACTGCTGCTCGAGCGTTCCAGGCTTATTTTTGCCGACCCCATGGGTACCCCGAGAAGGTGCTGACTGACCAAGGCCCGGCTTTTGAAGCAGAAGTTTTTCACGAATTCTGCCAGTTGTACGGCTGCAAGAAGATCCGGACCACTCCGTACCACGCCCAGACCAACGGCATGTGCGAGAAAATGAACCACTTGGTCCTGGGGCTCCTCAAGACGCTACCGCTGGAAGAACGGAACATGTGGCCGGAAAAGCTACCCGACCTGGTCGACATGTATAATAATATCCCATCCAGCTCGACGAAGTGCACCCCAGCGTATCTGATGAGGGCTCGGCCTGGCCGCCTGCCGGTGGATCTGGAGATGGGGTTGGAGGCTCCGGAAGCACTCCCTTCAACGGCAGGGTGGGAAAGTCGGAGGAGGGCCCAGTACCGGCAAATCCAGGAGTATGTGGAGAAAAACCTCAGTCGAAGTCGAGAACAGCAAGAGCACCGGTTCAACCAGAAGGCGCCTGCAGGTCCTTTCCAGCCAGGAGATGTGGTGCTGAAACGGAAGAGAAAAGCCCACAAACTGGATGACCAGTGGGAGCAAGTCCCTTACGTCGTACAACCCACCGAGTGGGACAATGGGAAGACCTACCAGATCAGTCGTGACCAAGGGGGCACCCTGGCCACAGTCTCTCGGGACCATCTAAAAAAATGCCCCCCAGCGTTGAAAGCAGAGGCTGAAGTACCGGTTCCTCCACCAGTGGAAAAGGCAGCAGAGGTAATCCACACTGTAATGGGTGACTTCCCAGCAAACTGGCCTACACAGAACGGCGCGGTGATACTTCCAGTGATACTGTTCCCACTACCCGTGGATGAAGAAGTAGTGGAAGCGGTTAACCGTGAGCCAGAACCAGTGCCAGTGCCCAGGGATGAACCTGTACCCAGCCCCCCTGCACATCCGCCTGCTCCACACTATAGCAGGGAGGAGGAACCGATTGTTCCCTCTACCCCACTGTCTAGCACCACTGACACCGGGCCCCGAAGGTCCACCCGTTCCAACCTAGGTAGACCCCCACTTAGGTACAGGGAGACCGTTCTATGAGTAAGAGGGGCCCGCAAATGTAAAAGAGTGTTGTGTGTTTGTTTGAAAGTTTTGAAAAATGGAAAAACACTGATTGAACCGAGTTTTCACCTGATTGTCTGCTGTGATTAGCAACCGGCAGGAGCCGGCACCGTTGTCCCCGTGGGGACCGTTAAAAGTTTAAAAATGCATGGGAACTATCCATGGACAAGCCCGTGAACTCTGCAGGGCAACCACAAACGTTAGTGGCTTGTAAATATGTTGGGTACCGTTACCGTTTCCGCAATGCCGCCTCCGGAGAGGCAGGTTGGAGGGAGGGCCCTGAGCAGAGCAGGCCGGGGCCCAGCCACCAAAGGAACCGGTGGCTACCCTCTGGAGGGGAAGGACAGATCCCGCTCGGGTAACTTGTGCTGGACTGTGGGTCAAGGGGTGCTGCCTGGGTTTTAGGGGCAGCATCAGGGCCAGGTTGCTTGGGTGGGAGAGAGCGGAAACCGTGACCGTACACCATTGAAACGTTAAAAGTAAATGTGCCTCCCGTCTTGGGAAGATTGATTAAAAATGTCATATGTTATGTTTAACCCTGTTATCCCCTTTTTACAGAAAAATAAAACCGGTGTAGGACGGCAGCCCGCGGACGGTCTGCATTTTGCTAAGGGGGAATGTGTCGCCCTGGGCAAGCCAGGGGACACGGGTCACAACACCACCACACCCCACACTCCAGGTAGGCACACCTGCTAACCACAAATCCTTGTTGCCTTCCTCCAAGAGTCTGTTGATGCACACCAGGGGGTGGGCCAGGCGGTTGGCTCCGCCCACCAAGGAGCTCACAGATCTGGAGGCAGGAAGTTCCAGGCAGAAAGCTCAGGGAGGAGGAAGTGGAAGGAGTGAGAAGCCCAGGCAGGGCAAGTGAGAGGAGCAAAAGTAAGAGTAAACAACAAGAAGTGAAAGTAAGAAAAGGAGTGAAGGAGGAAAGCAAGTGAGGTGGCAAGAGGAAAGGAAAGCCTGAGAGCCCAGCTGTGTGTAGGGCTAGAACAGCAAGGTCAGCGACGGCGGTGACTGTCCGGAGGGGGGCCGTTCGGAAGTTCCTGGAAGGACCCCGTTGGCTGTGTGCCCGGTGGTCTGGAGCAGTGTTCCGAAGGACAGTCAGCACCAGGGCAGGGGCCTCTCGGACCCCGGCAAGGCTAGGAGTCGCCCAATTTGCCGAATCCGTCAGTGAAGGGGACGTAGATTCCCCCAACAAACAAGTCCCGATTGACGGCAACAGCCCGACCATTACCGGGGAGACACCGCCACCGCCAAGGCACCAGTTTCCCCAGGGCCAGCGCCTGCGGGCAAAGTGTAGAGCTCCTCCGGCCCAGATTGCAGTCGGGGAGCGGGTAACCGGAGGGAATCCACCGATACCATCAGACAACACAGGTGCAAGGAAGAGAGACGTCACCGTCACCTACCGGGAGTGCAGGTGCAGCCGTCTGTGGGACCGTCCTACCAGCCGTTGGTTTACCGTACAAACTGTGTCCGTGTCTCAGGCTGAGTGAGTACCACAGTGCCGCAAGGCACAGCGCTGCCCCCGCGTCCCTGCGCCCTCCAGGCCCTACACTTTACATCTCTTCACCGGGCCCCGGGATCACCAACTCCTACCCACGGAGGGGCAACACAACACCTGGCTGCTCCCATCACCATCCCCGGGACCCCCACACTGAGCAGCGGTGGTGCAATCACCACAACCGTGGGTGGCGTCACGAACTATAACCCCAACAAACACCCCCCTTTCACTCACGGGCGAGGAGTGTCGCTCGAGACACCCCGGGATCCGGCCCGCAGCTCGAGCCACCAGGAGCAACTGCCGGACCCGAGCAGAAGGGGTGAGCGCGGTGTGCTGACACCCTCCTCCCCGCCCGCGACACATATACAACACAGGATACGCTGAGGGGTCTATATCACAGGACACGCTGGGGCGTATAAATCACAGGAGATGTTTGGGCATATACATCACATGGTGGGGTTATATACAGCTGATGAAATAAATATTGAACATACCACCAATTTTCTAAGTAAATATATTTCTAAAGGTGCTATTGACATGAATTTCTCCAATCCACAGAGGCAAAGAAAGCAAACTTAAATAAGTTATCAGTAATAATGAAAAACGACACGGAAAAAGTATTGAACATGCTTTTTGAAATTGATTTAATACTTTGTACAAAAGAATTTGTTGGTAGTTATAGGTTCAAGACACCTCCTGTATGAAGAAACTAGTTGTATGCATTGCTCAGGTGGGATGTTAGCCCATTCTTTCACATAAACAATCTTTAATGTAATTAAATGGGGGCCCCATTTCATGGCAGCCCCCATGCAGCGATGGATACGGCGCTTCACGCCATCCTATGCCTCCAGTCCACTCCACTAATGTGCAACTGAGGAAGGTCCGTAGTTGACCGAAAACGTTATTTTTCATGCACATTGAATAAACTTGCCTCACTTTCAAGCTCGGGAGTGCCTTGTTTAATTACATTGTACGGCTTTGGAACCTGAAGAGCACCCCTATTTCTCTTGATATTCCTACAAGGAAGTGCCATTTCTTCTTTCTACATAAACAATCTTTAAATCCTGAAGGTTCCATGAGCTCCTTCTATGAGCTCTTCGCTTTAGTTCTTTCTATAAATTTTCTGTTGGATTCAGGTCAGGTGAGTACCTGAGCCATTCTAGCAGCTTTGTTTTCTTTCTCTGAAACCAAAGAGTTTCCTTGGCTCTGTGTTTGGCATCATTGTCTTGCTGAAATGTCCACCCTCATTTCATCTTCATCATCCTATTAGATGGCAGAAGATTTTTATCAAGAATGTCTCATTACATTTAACCATTCATCCTTCCTTCAATCGTAGGAAGTTTGCTGTAGGTTGAAAAACAACCCCACACCATGATGTGTGATCAAACTTCACTGTTGGCATGGTGTGTATTATGGCATCCAAAGAGTTCATTTTTGGAGTCAACTGACTATATTCTCCCAGTATTCCACAGGCTTGTCTAAATGTTGTTGAGCAAACTTAAAACACACTTGAACATGCTTTTTGTTCAGCAGTGGAGTCTTGCGTTGTGAGCGTGCATACAGGCTATGAAGGTTGAGTTCATTATTTATTGTTTTCTTTGAAACAATTGTACCTGCTGATTACAGATCTTCTTTTAGCTCTCCAGAGGTGGCCCTTAGCTCTTGGACACCCGTTCTGAGAATTATTTTCACTCTTTTGTCTGAAATCTTGCGGGTAGCACCTGGTCGTGACCGGTTTATAGTGAAATGATGTTCTTTACCCTTCCAAATTCTGGCCTCAACACTGTTCAATGGTACCTTCAGTAGTTTAGGAATTCTGTGACCAATGGCATTCTGTAACCAGCTTACTGGTTTTGCCAATCATGCGATGTTTCTTGTGTGGCACCTTGGTAATGAAACACATTTTTATAGGCCATCAGATGAATGAGCTGATTTTATTTTTCAATAAGTGGCAGGGTTGCTTTTTAATTACTGATAAATTTCAGCTGCTGTCGTCATGACTTTCCATAGCTATTTGCACCTCTTTATCTTCATGTGTTCAATACTTTTCCCCTGTGTCACAGCTGCACTCTGAAACTCTAAGGATGCTAACATTCAATACAGGAATTTGGACATGCATTACTGCTAAGGAAATAATTCTAAAAATTGAGAAACTAATTGCATAAAAGGGCCAGTTTTATGTGAGCCTAGCACCAAGTGTCAACCCATATCTCTTTTTGGTAGATCCCTACCTAAAATGCCTCTCTCTCGGCTGAAAAATCCTGCAATTTTATTGGTGGGCAGGAACCTGCTATTAGGAAATTAAAGGATGTCTTAAGCTAGTGGGAAAGGAGTGCTTAGTCAGAAGGCATGACCTTATAATCCAAAATGAAAAAAACTGACTGCACTTCCTAACAGACAAGTGTGAACAGCGCATTGCTAAATTGTTTTTTTTTTTGTTTTTTTTTTAAACATCTTTTTATTGAATTTTAACCGAATTTCTTTTACAATCTGCTCTTATACAAAGAGCATTTCATTGATGACATTATAATCAAAACAGTCCCGCCCACCCCTCCCCCCGCTCTGCGTGCGACCAGAAGCAACTTAAAATGGTAATTTATGTAATTGGTATGTGTCCATTGAGCAGTTCAAGAAGGTACCAAGAGGTCTGTCCAAACTGAGATTTAAGTCTATCCTTAAGCACTGTAGCCAAGTTAGGTATAAATAAAGACCATGTTTCAAAGAAACGCTTAGTCAACTTCTCCTTATTCGACTGTGCATCCAGCCAGTCCATTTTGAATATGAACATTAGTTTTGTTTGGATAAACGCTAGAGAGGGTGCTTCAGGATTTACCCAGAGATGTAGGATACTTTTCCTAGTGGCCGAGGCCCAAATAGTTAACATTGCCCTGGTACCTCTCGGAAGACTTTGTTGAGCCTCCTCCAACATGTTAAAAATCGCCCACTGTGGTGTCAGAGCAAACTGAATATTATATGTGTTTTGTAAGACTGAGTGAACGCTTCTCCATACTCCCTGTATCTGAACACAGTCCCATAAGTGGTGAAACAGGTCAGTGTCTCTTATGCCACATTTAGAACAAGAGTATAAGGCAGTTGTGTCCATTTTTGATTGAATTTTTGGAGTAATATATGCTCTATGTAGAATCATCAAGGCCATATCTGTGTAGCTACTGGACGACAGAAATTTACGTTGCAACAGCGTGGCTTGTAAAAAATCCTTTACCTCGAACTCTGGCATGTCTACCTTCCATTTTGCTGGACCTGTTGTTTTCCCCTCCCATGTCCAAACTGTACGCAACATTGAATAAACCTGACTAGTCGAGGACGCCTGGCTTCTTGCCCTCCTAAGAAAGTTATCCACACTTCCTCCAAGATCTCCCTTTGGCTTGTCAACAAGATATTTTTGTGCCAAGCTACGCACCTGAAGAAAAAGAAAAGGCTGACCCACAAAAGCTGGAAATCGGTGTGCCGCCTTCTCGTAAGAAAGCAACGACCAATCAGGCTCCATTAGATCTGCAGCATAAGCACAACCCTGCATTGACAATGTTTCATAAATCCTCAGAGGGCGACCCTGGAGGAATCTCGGATTTCCAATAAAGGGTTGAAATGGGGAACTTGAAGTGTTAATTTTACCAAGTTTCCTCGCCTTCCTCCACGTTTGTATAGTATGCCATAGTGTTAGATGATCCCTAACCTCACTCGGTATTTCCTCGTTCCCTAAATGCATCAATGCTGTTAACGAGACTTGTGAACATAGCTGTTGTTCCAATTGTACATTGGCAAAGTGAGATACTCCTCGCACCCAGTCCACCACATATCTAAAATTTGCTGCTAGATTATATCTGCCCAGATCTGGAAGATTTATGCCCCCTGCCCCTTTTGGTAATTGAAGCTTGATTAAGCTGATCCTAGTACGCCCCTTGTGCCCCCAAATGAATTTTCCAAAGGATGAATTTAGTAGCTTAATATCTGATTTGCGTAGAAGCAACGGGAGAGTCTGAAATAAGAACATTATTTTGGGGAATGCTACCATTTTAATTAAGTGACATCAGCCCGAAAAAGATATTTTCAGATGTTTCCAAGATTGGAGTAGATGTATTAATGAATTTATAAGAGGCTTATAATTAATTTGATATAGTAACAAGGGGTTTGCTGGGAGCTGAATCCCCAAATATTTAATGGACCTGGTACACCACTGGAAGGGAAATAAGTTGTTATCAATTTTACCCGATTTGTACATTGCCAATGCCTCAGTTTTTTTGTAATTTACCCTGAAGCCTGAGGCCTTTCCAAAATTATTCAATGTGTTCATTATCTCTGGAATCACTTGAGAGGGATTGGCAATAAACAATAAAATATCATCGGCAAAAGCCAAAAGTTTAATTGTTGTCCCACCGACTCTCATGCCCTGAAATATTGCTAAATTATGTAGGGTCCTCAACATTGGGTCCAGAGCCAAATTAAACAATAAAGGTGACAAGGGACACCCCTGCCTCGTTCCCCTCTGTACCTCAAATGGCTCAGAGAATGTATTATTTATAGATAGTCTGGATTTGGGTTCTGTGTATATCATCTTGACTGCTTCGCAAAACCAGGATCCCACCTGGCGACATGCCAAAAGATTATGTAAATAGGCCCAAGAGACCCTGTCAAAGGCCTTGTCCGCATCAAGGCTAACTACTATATGTTTGGTACATCTATGCTTCCTGCTATAAGAGATAGCCCCAATAGCCGTCCTGATGTTATAGGTGATGGATTTCCCGTGCACGAATCCCGTTTGGAAGGGCAGAATAAGATCTGGAATCACTTGTTGTAATCTACCTGCTAGTATTTTAGTAAAGATTTTAAAATCAGAGTTGAGTAATGAGATGGGTCTGTATCCCTCCACCTGTAGTGGGTCTTTTCCTGGCTTAGGTAATACTATAATGTTTGCCTCATTGAACCTGTCAGGAATTATTCTATCTGTGACTATCTTATTATACACTGCACATAGATGAGGACCGATAGAGGCTCCCAAGATCTTATAATATTCGTTACTAAATCCGTCGGGCCCTGGGCTTTTGGCTAGTTTAAGAGTGCCAATAGTTTTTACTATTTCTGAAATATTTATAGGGGCGTTTAGTACTACTCTTTGTTCCTCTGTCAAGATGGGCGCTACGGTACCATGGATAAAATCAGCTTCCCCGTCAACCTCCCTCGGTTCCGCCTCATACAGCAAGCCAAAGAATGCCCTGAACTCCTCCACTATTTCCTCATCTTTTGTTACCATGGTACCATCTTTCTTTTTAATTTTGTGGATTCTAGTGGTGGTTCTAAAGGGTTTGGTTAAAGAAGCTAGTAATTTCCCAGGTTTGTTGCCCCATTTAAAGTATTTATGTTTCTGGTAGTCCAGGTTACTAAGTGCCATCTCATGGGCCAAGGTGTCCGCCGCCTCCTTGGCCTCTAAGAAATGTTGTTTTGTCGCATCCGTGTTGTTATTTTTAAAATCTTTATATGCCTGCGTGAGAAGTTTTTGTGCTGATATAGTTTGTTCCAGGAGCTTTTTTCTCTTATAGCTGACATATGATATTATCTGACCTCTTACTACTGCCTTGGAGGCAGCCCAATACAAACCAGCGTCCCCAGTATGCTCGTGATTATCCTTCTCATAAAAGCTCCAGTAGTTTTGTAAAGAAGCTTTGAAATCCTCAGATTGATATAAATATGAAGGAAACCTCCAGCTTCTTTCCCGTAGTATTGTGGTAGATAATAACAAATTAAAAGTAACCGGTGCATGATCCGAAATACAGATGTCTAGGATGTTGGAGGAAAGTATATGTGGCATCAGTGCTGGGCTTAGTAGCCAATAGTCAATCCGTGTATGTAAGTCATGGACATGTGAATAAAATGTATAGTCTTTATCTATTGGGTACTGCATGCGCCATGTGTCTATTAGTCCCAATTGATTGACGAGATATTGCAAACCACTATGGAGCGCCAATAGAGGAGATGGCTGGGGACTTGACCTGTCTAAAATTCCATCATGAGCCTCATTGAAATCTCCGCCTACAATTAAATTAGTCATATCCCAACCTGTGATACTTTCGATCAATCTGGCTCTGAACTGTGGATCAGGAATATTTGGTGCATATATGTTTGCTAAGTTGTAGATAGTGCCCTCTATCTTCACTTTCACCAATAATAATCTCCCCATAGGGTCCTCTGAAACCTCCAGAACTTCATGACTAATATGCTTATTGATCAATATAGCTACCCCTCTTTGTTTTCTCGTAAATGACGCTTCTGCGCATACGGCATATTTTCTGCTGTGAAGAAATGGGTGATTGCCCTTCATCCAGTGTGTTTCCTGTAAGAAGACAATATGGCAATTTAAACGATGTAGATAATTTAAAACTTTTTTCCTCTTTATAGGAGAGTTTAACCCGTTAACATTCCAGGAGCACCAATACAGTGATTTAATCGTGGACATATTTGTGCTCTCTGTGTTAGTCATTTAACCTATTCCAGAAGGAGGAATTAATTGTAAAATTATAAACAACCTATTTGGGTTCCCTCGTCCATCCCAGCGAGTAAACGCGACAACCCATATGAGAGCTAAACTAAAGGTACGCACGCAGAGGCCCCTAACCCCTTCCCATCTAAACAAAAACCTTAATCTAATGGCAATGTCACCTGCCTCTCTGGCAGTCCTGACACTGAAAAAAAAAAAGGAAAAACAGAATGAACATCAGAACTGTAGCACATTGACGTCTCCGATTTAAGTGTCTGTGTTGACTGCTGGCGAAGCTCCATTTTCCTGAAGAAGGTAATTTAAAGCCAACTTAGGATCTTCAAAAGTCCAATTCTTTCCCCCTGTAGTGAAGCGTAGAACAGCAGGATACAGTAGACTGAAGCGAATATTTTTTTCCGCCAATAGTTTGCATACTGGATTGAAGGCTTTGCGTCTTGTTGTCAAGGCTGCTGAGTAATCTTGGAACAAAAGCAGTTTAGAGTTATTGTAGGTAAGTGAGCGATTTTTTCTAAATGCTGTCAGCAATCTGATCTTGTCTTGGAAGTCCAGGACCTTAAAAATTACTTGTCTGGGTCTGACCTCTCCATCATTTCGAGGTGGGCCCACTCTGTGTGCCCTTTCAATAGCAATTGGCCCCGACTTTAGATCCAATTTCAAAGCTCCTGGTAGCCATTCTGAAGTGAGTTTCAGTAGATCAGCTTGCCGAATCGATTCAGGGACGCCCACCAACCTTAAATTATTGCGTCTGGACCTGTTCTCCAGATCATCTACCTTGTCCAGCAATACAGCAATGTCCTTATTCCTGCTCTCCAGCATCTCTGAAATTTCCTTTACAGAGTCCTCCATGTCAGAGACCCTCTGCTCCACATCTGTTAGCCTTGAACCCTGGGCATTAACTTGGGTGACTATAACGTCTAATGAAGACTGGAAGGCTGCCAGCCGCCCATCAATCACCGGCATCAAGAGATCCGTGATGGCCTTAGCAGTGGCCTGGGGTGGGTCTGTAGTTGCCTCAGGGGAAGCCCCTGGTGATGGGGGTGCATTTTGGTTTCGTCTTTGAGGTCTAATTCCTTTACTTGGTTGTGTGGCATTGCTCTTACCCACAAATTTATCCATAGTAAGAACTGTAAATATGGAGCTTCTTTAGAGACTGTGGTGACGTCACAATAACATAAGCTTAATTACATCTGTGTGGTAAACTTGGCTGTTTCACAATTATTTCCACGCTGTGTATGAGAGTGTATAGATGTTACTTGAAAAAGACTAGTCAGAAGGGCAGGAGGCAGGCCAGATGACTGATCCCACTTCTTTTTGTTTTTCACCCTCTTCTATACTGTCAGTGCTGGTGAAGTGGTGGAGTAGGGGTTAATCAAGTTGAGCTGTGATGCACTTCAGGCTTATCTGCCTCTGTTTACTGTTGCAGATTACAGGCCTTGTGCAGCAGCCATGTAAGATGAGACCTGCAGGAATATATCTGCCCCCTCCTCAGCCCTGTTTATCTCCTGACCTGCTCTCACAGCTGAATGTCTCCAGGGGCTCTCAGCTCCCTCCTCACTCACAGTATCTCAGACGGTGGGCCTGTCCAGGAGCTCTGTGTGACAGGTAAACACAGCGTGCAGTCCTGTTTGCTGAGCTTGCTGCTGCTCGGTGTTTCACTATTTCTTCTGTGGCAGAGAGGGGAGTGTGTGAGAGTTCACTGAAAACTATGGCTGCCGCTGGAAGCACTTCAGTCCCCTTCCCTGTCTCCTTCTGAATGTTAGTGCCCGATATTTAACCCCTCTCTTACCAGGTCCCGGGTGCTTTCCGTTTGCAGTGGCACAGCTGCAGGGGGAGCAGGGAGGATGGGCAGCGTTCCTCTGTGCAGCACAGCCCACAGCCTGCAGCCTGGTGCTTTGTGTCCGAGCACTCCTTTCTTTGTGGTGCAGCATACACCTTTAACCTCCGGAGTATCAGGAGAGCCGGGCCTGATGTGCGCCCCTTGTCCTGGCCTTATCCCTGCAACCTTTAGATGTTAGGATGGGCCTGGATAACGTTTTTGGCCTAGGCTGCTGCAGGAGCTCATGATAAAAGCAGCTACCTCGTAGCTCCGCCTCCCGGAAGTCGCTAAATTATGTTTTATGTTCATTATGCATCTAAGAGTCTCAATTTTTTAATTGATCCCTTTAGCAGTAATGCATGTCTAATTTCCTGTATTCACTGTCTGCATGCCTTAGCTTTTCAGAGTGCAGTTGTTTGTTAGTTTATTTCTTAGGTTTGCACCTGTTCACACTTGTCTGTTAGGAAGGGCCATCAGTTTTTTTTTATTTTAGATTATAGGGTCGCACCTTCTGACTGAGCACTCCTTTCACACCAGGCTTAAGGTGATTTTTAATTTCCTATTTTGCCCGCCCATAAAATTGTAGGCTTTTTCAGCCCAGAGAGAGGTGTTTTAGGTAAGGACCCTGCAAAAAGAAATATGCCTTGACTCTGGCTGCTGGGCTCACATAAAACCAGCCTTTTTATGTTCAAAGTGTCTCAATTATTAATTTATTTTAATTTATTTCCTTAGCAGTAATGCATGTCCAAATTTTGGTATTCAATGTTTTTATGCCTTAGTATTTCAGAGTGCAGCTGGTTATTTGTTTATGTGTATCATGTTCTGTATGCACCTTTTCACACCTGTTTGTTAGTAAGAGCCATCAGATTTTTTCATTATTCATTTATGGACACCTATGGTTTGATTTCTTTGCCTGTATGGATTGGATGGGTTGTTACCAACATCTGGTGAGAAATGCATGTTTATAGTACTTTAAGAAATATATTTATTTTTATCTAAAATTGGTGACTTATTCAATATTTATTTCACCCACTATCCATCACAGGAGAGGCTGGGGAATATACATGACTGGAGAGGCTGGGGGGCATATACATGACTGGAGAGGCTGGGGGCATAAACATTACTGGAGAAGCTGGGGCTGCTGCTGCTGTCGTCAGAGGGACAAAGACTGTCACTGGAAGGCAGAGTGCGCTAACCCATATATTATATCCTGCCAGTGGGCAGCGTTTGGTGTCATTCTTCATTGCATGCACCACAGTATTCAGTAGGGATCGCCTTAGTATAAGGCTCATTTAAAGGGCCTGCGACTTACAAAATGCAGGCGCTGACTTGTGCACTGTCGTCCCCGGGAATCTACATGGGGGCCAGAGAAAAGATCATCTATCTTCCCTCAGGCCAGAGTTTTTCTATCCTTGATTTAAAGCCTGTTTGTACTGCTCTAAAGCTGTCTGGATCTGGCCAGTTTCAGTCCCCCTGTGTTACTCCCATGCTGCAGATGCATATCTGCCTGTGCTAGCATCTTGGGAGAGCTTTCAGTTTTGACCAGCAGAACGACCATGCCAGTCTGAACTGAACTGTAAATCTTCAGAAGAACACAATCCCCGACATCCAGATAACTGGGTGTCAGGGGATCGGTGCACTCCTGAAGGTATGTACAACTTGAGAAAACCCCTTTAAGTCTCCAGCTCCTAATGTTTTATTCAGCTGGAAATAAAGCAATCTGCTCTCCATCAAAGAATGGCAAATTGTCCTAAGGCCTTGTGCTTGTGAGTTGTAGGGCGCTGGGTCTCAGCTCAGGTACACTGATGATGATGTGAATAATCCCTGTTTATAGACGATGTTCCAAATTATTATGCAAATTATATTTTTCTCTGATTTTCCTAAATGGTCGGTGCAAATGACAGTAAAATAAAAGTCATCACCCATTAGAGCACAGATCGAATTTTATTGGAAACCTCCCAATGATAACAGTATAATCTTCAAAATTAAAAAAAACTCAAAATGCTCTGTTCCAAATTATTAGTCACAGTAGAGTTTCTAAACATTTTATATGTTTTAAAGAACTGAAAATGCTCATTTGTCGAATTTGCAGCATTAGGAGGTCACATTTACTGAAATAAAAAAGCTATTTAAATCCAAAACATCCTAACAGGCCAAGTGACATGTTAACATGGGAACCCTTCTTTGATATCACTTCACAATTCTTGCATCCATTGAACTTGTGAGTTTTTGGAGAGTTTCTAATTGAATTTCTTTGCATGATGTCAGAATTGCCTCTCATAGCTGCTGTTTTGATGTGAACTGCCTCCCACCCTCATAGATTTTTTGCTTGATGATACTCAAAAGATTCTCTATAGGGTTGAGGTCAGGGGAAGATGGTGGCCACACCATGCGTTTATCTCCTTTTATGCTCATAACAGCCAATGACACAGAGGCATGAGATGGTGCATTGTCATGCATGAAGATGATTTTGCTCCTGAAGGTACGTTTCTGCTTTTGTACCATGGAAGAAAGTTGTCAGTCAGAAACTCTATATACTTTGCAGAGGTCATTTTCACACCTTCAGGAACGTTAAAGGGGCCTACCAGATCTCTCCCCATGATTCCGGCCCAAAACACCAAACACCAAACCCAAAACTCCTCCACCTCCTTGCTGACGTCGCAGCTTTGTTGGGACATGGTGGCCATCCACCAATCCATCTGTCGCGGGCGGGGAGGAGGGTGTCAGCACACCGCGCTCACCCCTTCTGCTCGGGTCCGGCAGTTGCTCCTGGTGGCTCGAGCTGCGGGCCGGATCCCGGGGTGTCTCGAGCGACACTCCTCGCCCGTGAGTGAAAAGGGGGTGTTTGTTGGGATTCTAGTTCGTGACGCCACCCACGGTTGTGGTGATGGCACCACCGCTGCTCAGTGTGGGGGTCCCGGGGATGGTGATAGGAGCAGCCAGGTGTTGTGTTGCCCCTCCGTGGGTAGGGGTTGGTGATCCCGGGGCCCGGTGAAGAGATGTGGGGATCTGCGTCCCCTTCGCTGACGGATTCGGCAAATTGGGCGACTCCTAGCCTTGCCGGGGTCCGAGAGGCCCCTGCCCTGGTGCTGACTGTCCTTCGGAACACTGCTCCAGACCACCGGGCACACAGCCAACGGGGTCCTTCCAGGAACTTCCAAACGGTCCCCCTCCGGACAGTCACCGCCGTCGCTGACCTTGCTGTTCTAGCCCTACACACAGCTGGGCTCTCAGGCTTCTCCTTCTCTCTGCTCTGTCACCACTTCTTGCTTTCCTCCTTTTCCACTTTCCTTTCCTTCACTTTCACTTCTGGTTGTTTCCTCTAGCCCCTGCCTGGGCTACTCTGCTGTTCACTCGTTCATGTCCCTGACTGGACTGCCTGGTAACTTCCTGCCTCCAGAGTTGTGAGCTCCTTGGTGGGCGGAGCCAACCGCCTGGCCCACCCCCTGGTGTGCATCACAGACTCCTGGAGGGAGGCAACAAGGATTTCTGGTTAGCAGGTGTGCCTACCTGGAGTGTGGGGTGTAGTGGTGTTGTTATCTGTGTCCCCTGGCTTGCCCAGGGCGACACACATCCATCTGGACCATCCACGGTTGCTCGACACTCATCAGTAAACAAGACTGTTTGAAAATTAGTCTTCATGTATGTCTGCGCCCACTGCAACCATTTCTGCTTGTGAGCACTGGTTAGGGGTGGCCGAATAGTAGGTTTATGCACCACAGCAAGCTTTTGAAGAATCCTACACCTTGAGGTTTGAGGGACTCTAGAGGCACCAGAAGCTTCAAATATCTGTTTGCTGGTTTGTAATGGCTTTTTAGCAGCTGCTCTCTTAATCCGATGAACTTGCCTGGCAGAAACCTTTCTCATTCTGTCTTTATCAGCACGAACACGTATGTGCTCTGAATCAGCCACAAATCTCTTCACAGTATGATGATCACGCTTAAGTTTTCATGAAATATCTAATGTTTTCATCCCTTGTCCAAGGCATTGCAATATTTGTTGCTTTTTGGCAGCAGAGAGATCCTTTTTCTTTCCCATGTTACTTGAAAACTGTGGCCTGCTTAACCCTTTAGTGACGGAGCTAATTTTCACCTTAATGACCAGACCAAATTTTGCAATTCTGACCAGTGTCACTTCATGAGGTTATAACTCTGGAACGCTTCAACGGATCCCGGTGATTCTGAGATTGTTTTTTCGTCACATATTGGACTTCATGTTAGTACCAAATTTAGGACAATATTTTTTGTGTTTATTTATGAAAAAAATTGAATATTGGCAAAACTTTTGAAAATTTAGCAATTTTCAACTTTTGAATTTTTATACCGTTAAACCAGAGATTTCTGTGACACAAAATAGTTAATAAATAACATTTCCCACATGTCTACTTTACATCAGCACAATTTTGGAAACAAAATTTTTTTTTGTTAGGAAGTTAGAGGGGTTCAAAGTTTATCAGCAATTTCTCATTTTTACATCAAAATTTACAAAACCAGTTTTTTAGGTACCACATCACATTTGAAGTGACTTCAATAGGCCTAGATGACAGAAAATACCCAAAAGTGACACCATTCTAAAAACTGCACCCCCCAAAGTACTCAAAACCACATTCAAGAAGTTTATTAACCCTTCAGGTGCTTCACATGAACAAAAGCAATGTGGAATGAAAAAAAGCAAAAATTAAATTTTACCTAAAAATGTTGCTCTAACCCAAATTTATTCACTTTTAGAAGAAATAACACAACAAAATGGACCTCAAAACTTGTTCCCCACTTTCTTATGAGCGCGCCGATACCCCACATGTGGTCAGAAACCTCTATTTGGACAAATGGGAGGGCTCGGAACAGAAGGAGCAATATTTGAATTTTGGAAAGCAAATTTGGCTGAAATAGATTGCGGGCACCATGTTGCATTTACAGGTCCGCTAAGGTACCTAAACAGAAGAAATCCCTCACAAGTGACACCATTTTGGAAACTAGACCCCTCAAGGCTTCTATCTAGGGGTATAGTGAGCATTTTAGATCCACAGGAACTTCACAGATTTTGTTAACGTTACGTTGTCATATTGAAAATTTTAATAATTTTCTCAAAAATGTTGCTTTAGCATCAATTTTCTCACTTTTTCAAGAGGTAATTCCAAAAATTTGACCTCAAGGTTTGTTAACCACTTTTTTATGAGCGCGGTGATACCTCACATGTGGTCTGAAACCTTTGTTTGGACAAATGGGAGGGCTTAGAACGAAAGGAGCAATATTTGAATTTTAGAAAGGAAATTTGGCTGAAAAAGATTGCGGGCACCATGGCGCATTTGGAGGTCCCCTAAGGTACCTAAACAGCAGAAACCCCGCACAAGTGGCCCCATTTTGGAAACTAGGCCCCTCAAGGAATTTATCTAGATGTTTGGTGAGTACCCTGAACCCTCAGGTGCTTCACAGAATTTTATAACGTTGAGCCATGAAAAAAAAAAAAAAAAAATTTTACCACAAAATTGTTATTTCAACCAGGTAGCTTTTTTTTTTACAAGAGTAAAAGGAAAAAATTCAGCATAACATTTATTGTGCAATTTCTCCTGAGTTTGGCGATACCTTATATGTGGTGGAAATCAACTGTTTGGGCGCATGGCAGGGCTCAGAAGGGAAGGAGTGCCATTTGACTGCAAAATTGGCTGGAATCAATAGCGGACGCCAGGTTGCATTTGGAGAGCCCCTGAGGTGCCTAAACAGTGGCGGTCCCCCAAAAGTGACTCCATTCTGGAAACAAGACACCTCAAGGCTTTTATCAAGGTGTATAGTGAGCAGTTTCAATCCACGAGTACTTCACAGAATTTGATAAGCTTAGGTTGCCATATTGAAAATTTTCATTTTTTTCACAAAACTGTTGCTTTAGCATCAAATTTCTCACTTTTTCAAGAGACAACAACAAACCGTGGACCCAACAGGTTGTTATCCAATGTCTTATGAGCACAGGGATACCCCACATGTGGCCAAAAACCTCTGTTTGGATAAATGGGAGGGCTTGGAATGGAGGGAGCACCATTTGAATTCTGGAAAAGTTGAAATAAATTGCGCGCACCATGTCACATTAGCAGGGCCCCTTGGGTACCTATACATCAGAAAAACCCCACAAGTGACCCCATTTTGGAAACTGGATTTTATTCAGGAGTATAGTAAGCATTTTGAATCCACAGGTACTTCACAAAAATGTTGCTGTAGCAACAAATGTCTCACTTTTAGGCTATGTGGCCATGATCCAGCGACACGGCGTCTAGTACACAGTGTCAGCCTCCTGCAGAGATGTGAGTGTTGTCCACGGGAGAACGCAGCTGCCCAAGCCCACGATTTGGGTTCAGGCCGCTGTGGAGCTCTATGCTACCTGCAGAGAACACTCATCTCCGCAGCATAAATTGACATGCTGAGGCTCGGGAAGCTGCGCCACAGGTCGGTTTATGCTGCGGAGAAAAGAAGCACATTGGGCATGGGATTTCTAAAAATCCTTCCACTGTGCTTCTACTGCACAACGCAGCGCTATGGACGCAGGGAAAACACTCTGCGCCCAAAACGCTGCAAACCCTGATTGTGGGCACACAGCGTAAAATGCTACAATGGATGAATGGATAGATGTCAAACAAATATAACGTCCCATTCCCCTGCATATTCTAAGCTGGCGCCCTTTAGTGCCTTTCATGTGGCACTAAAGGGTGCCTAGCCTTGTATTTAGCCCCCCAAAAAATTAATAATTAAAATAAACGACGTGGGGTCCCCCCTATTTTTGATAGCCAGCTAGGGTAAAGCAGACAGCTGTAGCCTGCAAACCACAGCTGACAGCTTCACCTTGGCTGGTGATCAATTTGGAGGGCTCCCCAGGCGTTTTTTAAAAAAAAAAAAAAACGTGGGGTCCCCCCCAAATTAGATCACCAGCCAAGGTGAAGCGGACAGCTGGGGTCTGGTATTCTCAGGGTGGGAAGAGCCGTGGTTATTGGACTCTTCCCAGCCTAAAAATAGCAGGCCGCAGCCGCCCCAGAAGTGGCGCATCCATTAGATGCGCCAATCCTGGCGCTTCGCCCCAGCTCATCCCGCGCCCTGGTGCGGTGGCAGACGGGGTAATATATGGGGTTGATACCAGTTGTAATGTCACCTGGCATCAAGCCCTGGGGTTAGTGATGTCACGGCATCTGAACAGATACCCGACATCACTAACCCAGTCAGTAATAGAAAAAAAAAAGACAAAAAAAAAATTTATTTGAAAAAACACTCCCCGAAACATTCCTCTTTTACCAATTTATTGAAAATAAAGAAATTCCGGTCGCTGTAATCCATTTTGGAGGTCCCTCGGCGACTCTGGATCTTCTAGAATATGGGGGGCACGTTCAGGGAACGTATCCCCCATTTTCTGGAAGAGCAAGCTCTCCATGAGCAGTGTGGGTGCAGTAATCTGAGAATACTGCACTCACACTGCCCCGGTCCAACCTAGGGCAGAGTGACCTGCAGTAACCTCATTCCAGAATATGAGGGGCACGCTCACAGAACGTACCCCCCATTTTCTGGAACAGCAGCCTCTCCATGTGAGGAGTGTGGCTGCAGATCACTGCACTCACCCTCCCCCGGTCCACAGTGGAGCCTGTGCATCAGCGACGTCAGCAGGATCCCTGCTTGCAGGGATCCAGCTGACAGCCGCTGTCTGCGCATGCGCCGCCAGCATTGAAGAAGGAGGCGGCGTGATCGCGGGACGGAGCGGCAGACCGGTAACGTATAACCGGGGGCTTGGGGGGGGGGGTGACGGGGGGTGACCTAGTGGGACCTGGGGACACCTTTCTGCCGCATGTGACAAGAGCAGAATGAAGGCGGCCGCGCGCTGTGCGCCGCCATCTTCCACGCTCCGGAGGGGGGGGAGGGGGGTGGTGGCTCTGGAGAACCGGAGGGGGCTCCGGTGACCAGAGGGCTCCGGTGGACCGGAGGAGGGGTCAGGGGGAGGACATTTCCCTCCGATCTGAAATGTTTGATCATTTCAGATCGGAGGGAAATGACTGCAGAGCCGGCGCCGGCGGCAGTTTTCTGTGCGCTTCGGCGCCATTTTGGATGTCCGGTGGGGGTAGGGGTGGGGGTGGGGGGACTCTCCGGTACTGGGGGCTTTGGGGGCACTAGGGGGTTAGATTTCTTTCTCATCTGACATGTTTGATCATGTCAGATGAAAAAGAAATCAGTTTTACCGGCCATTTCTTTTTTTTTCATGTGTTCGTCGGTATACGGTGTATACCGCCGATCACATGATCGGGGTCCAAAAAAAACACCCCGATTCATAATCTGGGGGGTCTCAGCTACCCCCGGTAGCTGAAACCCCCGAGATTTTCGGTCGCTGGGGGGCGCTACAGGGTTTTTTCGGGCCGCCGCTTTAAAGCGGCGGAACAGAATAAGTACCCTGTTTTGCCGCCGCTTTAAGTCGTACGGCCGTCGTTATGAGGTTAATATTGTGGAACATCCTGTTTTCCTTTTATTGGGCTCACCTGGAAACTAATTATCACAGGTATCGGAGATTGATTTCAGTGATCCAAAGAACCCTGAAGCACAATTCCATCAATGAGTTTCATTTAAGAAAAAAAAAATGAATAAAAAAAAATGAATCGGCATGACACTTAAATCCAATTTGCATAATAATTTGGAACATGGGGTAGATGCTGTCAGTGCACCCTGAGAGAACGCTGTACACCTCTGCCTGCTAAGGTATTCACTATAATGGGAGATCCTGTACTGAGCTGTACAATTTATGATCCTCTCCATATGCTGCTGCCTTCTGCTAATCTTACATAATTGTGCTTTAGCCTTACTGTATATCACTGCTCTCTTCTGCTTATTATGACGTTTAATATGACGTGTTTTTATATATATATATATATATATACAGGGCTGTATTTTGGCTTCATGCTGCCCTAGGCACTTTAAGTGGTTGCGCCCCTTAGTGAAAACATAAAACTGAGTTTTCGCACACGACATCTGTTTAAGGCAGATCTACTCTGTAAAACGCTTTAAAAAGTATCAATGAGAAATGAAGGGCACTAACCCCCCCCCCAATGGGGATCACCACAGGCACATCAAAACATAGCATGAGTATAAAATATTCCCACCACACCGTCCCCACTTATATACTGTGACTGTCACACTGCCCCTAATAAACTAAAACACCACACTGTCCTCACTTATAAGTTATACCCACCACACCTTCCTCGATTATGAAATATGATCTGTACATTGTGAAGAGGGAGCAGCATGATGTGAGGACAATGTCCCATGCATACTGCCCCCTCCTCACAATGTCCCATGTATGCTGCCCCCTCCTCACAATGTCCCATGCATGCTGCTCCCTCCCCACAATGTCCCATGCATGCTGCCCCCTCCTCACAGTGTCCCATGCATGCTGCCCCCTCCTCACAATGTCCCATGCATGCTGCCCCCTCCTCACAATGTCCCATGCATGCTGCTCCCTCCTCACAATGTCCCATGCATGCTGCTCCCTCTTCACAATGTCCCATGCATGCTGCTCCCTCCTCACAATGTCCCATGCATGCTGCCCCCTCATCACAATGTCCCATGCATGCTGCCCCCTCCTCACAGTGTCCCATGCATGCTGCCCCCTCCTCACAGTGTCCCATGCATGCTGCCCCGTCCTCACAGTGTCCCATGCATGCTGCCCCCTCCTCACAGTGTCCCATGCATGCTGCCCCTTTCCATGAGCTCCTAATGCTGCCTTACTCTTTTCCATAATGACACCTCCATGTTGCCCCACTCATGCTAAGACCACCACCCTAACGCTTATGCTGAGTCACCCTCCCACACACACACTACTCCACTCTTGATATTGACTCCCCTACATTGCTCCACTCCATACTGATCCCACACATGCTGCCCCTTCTCCATAATGAGCTCCCAATGCTGCCCCCCTCTTATTCTGAGTCCTTACACTCCCCCCACCCAATCGATTTTGTCATTGCACTATCCCTCAACCCTTGTCCTCTGTCTCTAGCATTAGCCCCTCTCTCCCCAAGCATCAGCCTCACTCCCCCAGCATCAGCCTCTCTCCCCCAGCATCAGCCTCTCTCTCCCAGCATGTCTCTATCTTCCCTCAGCATCAGCCTCTCTCCCCCAGTCTCAGCCTCTGCCTACCCCCAGCCTCAGTCTGTCCCAGTCTCCGCCTCAGCCTCCCTCCAGCCTCCCCCAGTCTCAGCCTCTGCCTCCCTCCAGCCTCCCCCCAGTCTCAGCATCTGCCTCCCCCCAGTATCAGCCTCTGCCTCCCTCCAGCCTCCCCCCAGTATCAGCCTCTGCCTCCCTCCAGCCTCCCCCCAGTATCAGCCTCTGCCTCCCTCCAGCCTCCCCCTAGTATCAGCCTCTGCCTCCTTCCAGCCTTCCCCCAGTATCAGCCTCTGCCTGCCTCCAGCCTCCCCCCAGTATCAGCCTCTGCCCCCCCCCGCATGTGCAGATCACCGGTCTGCATTAGAGACACCCCCACGCTCCTTATGAATCTTCAGCTCTGCGAGGACTTACCTGCTCCAGTGCCCGCCGCCATCTTCCTGGCTCACGTGAGTATCCTCTTCTGACACCGGCTTCCATCGCGGCGTCCTGCTGTGAGCTCTGTATGTGATGTCCACACAGCAGTGGACGCAGCACAGAGGAAGGAGCGGATTGTCGCGCGCCTGTGACCCCGGAAGTGCAGGTGCCGGCAGTTCTGGGGTCAATCAGCTCTCTGTGCTCGGAGACCGCAGTTTGTTTGCATTCGCGTCTTAATTGACGCGGACACAAATAAAAGGAGGTGCGCCTCTCCCCCCCCTCCGAAAACACAGCGGATTTAATCGACTGTCTAACTGAGGGGGAGAGTATCTGTAAAAAAAAAAAAATAATAATTTATTTTTTTTTGCTGCCAGAAGGTGCCGACCCCCGCAACCTGCCGCCCGAGGCACCGGAAAACGGGTGCCTAATGGTAAATACGGCCCTGTGTATATATATATATATATATATATATATATATATATACACACCTATTCGCTAGGTATTTGTGTGAGGGAGCTTTTGCTTTCTTCTGGCTATATATTCTGGTTCTATAATCTATATATAACACGCCCTGTTGAGTTTTTATTAATATGGCAAATGTTTGCTCCACTAAATTTTTCTTTGTATACATTGAATAGAGTTGGGAGAATAGTAACTATTCGTGTTCGGATAATGTTTACCGATTTACAGAGTTCTATTCCAGTATTCGTCACAAGAGAAATGCTGGGGTTCCCCATTGACTTGCATTAGGTTCATTATTCATGACGAATACCGGAATAGGACTTTGGGATTCGTTAGGAATAATTTGAACACGAATAGTTACTATTCACCCATCACTAGTTTGGAGGTTTTGCTGTTTTTTTTTCTGAGTGCCCCACTCATACTCAATACTGAATAAATCAAGGTGTTTTTAGAATGTTGTTTCTATCCAACCTGTGATTTCCATAATTCCACAACTTTTCTGTATTATTGTTACAATTTCAATGTTCAGGAGGGTAATTTTTGTCTATTCTTTTTTCTCAATTATTTTACAAATGATCTGTGTGTTATTAATATGTCATGTTTAACATTTCTTCTATGGTTCCCATCATATATCTTCTACCCACCATGGATCAGAACCTCTAGATACCACTGGCCACCAGAATAAATGCTATGTGCAGCTGCAAAACTGTCAGGAACATGTCCATAGTGAGGTAAAGTAAGGTAAATCCTTGTTTTATTCCTCCATCTCACAGTAGTTGGGTTATTACCCATAGGGTAGGATGCATAATGGTCCATGTAAGTAAAGTGTTCCCGATTCTCGTTTTTTTGGCAGCTATAAAAAGTGATTAAACAATATTTTATGCTTTTGGGTGTTGTTTAGTTTTCATAACTTTTTTTGAGAAGTATTGATATAAAATTTTACATAACTATATTTGGAAGAGGAGTAACTAAAAGTAGGTAAAGTGGATCTGTTACCAGATATCATGATCGCCATGGAATAAATGGCGCTATAATAATAAATAATAATAATAATAATGATACAATCTACATACAATTGCATGCAAAGGTTTGGGCACCCCTGGTCAAAATTACTGTTATTGTGAACAGTTAAGCAAGTTGAAGATGAAATGATCTCTAAAATGCATAAAGTTAAAGATGACACCTTTCTTTGTATTTTAGGCAACAAAAAAAGTATATATCTTTTACATTATTAAATTATCAAAAAAGGAAAATGGGCTGATGTAACACTTTGGGCACCCTGCATGGTTAGTACCTTAGAGGCTGCCATTTACATGCTTGTAATGTTGCATGTTTACTGTTTTTTTTGTTACAGCTCAGTTTTTTGGTGTTTTTGTCTGCTATCTTGCTTCATTGCAAGTTGGGGGCGCAGCCCTCCTTATACTGAGGCTGAACAACCAATTGCTTCCCACTTTGCTGTGTATTTAATCTGGGACCCAGCTGACCACTTGTTACCATTCACATTGGAGTTTTTGATAGACACAAGTCAGGTATATATAATGGTTTTAACTTTAGTTGGTTAGGGACCGTCCCAGATGGGTACACCTTGACGAGGTGGGACGGCTTCTTACGTTTTTGCAAAAATGTACGGTATATACTAAGTTCCCTGTTATTAACCCCTTCAGCCCCCGGGCACTTTCCGTTTTTGCGTTTTTGTTTTTTGCTCCTTTTCTTCCGAGAGCCGTAACTTTTTTATTATTCCGTCAATCTTGCCATATGAGGGCTTGTTTTTTGCGGGACGAGTTGTACTTTTAAATGAAACCATAGGTCTTACCATATATTGTACTGGAAAACCGCCAAAAAATTCCAAGTGTGGAAAAACTGCAAAAAAAAGTGTGATCGCACAATAGTTTTTGGGATGTTTTATTCACCGTGTTCACTATATGATAAAACTGATGTATCTATGTGATGCCTCAGGTCGGTGCGAGTTTGTAGACACCAAACATGTATAGGTTTACTTGTATCTAAGGGGTTAAAAAAAATTCACAAGTTTGTCCAATAAAAGTGGCGCACGTTTTGCGCCATTTTCCGAAACACGTAGCGTTCTTATTTTTTGGGATATATGGCTCAGTGATGGCTTATTTTTTTCGTCTCGAGCTGACGTTTATAATGGTACAATTTTTGCGCAGATGCTACGTTTTGATCGCCTGTTATTGCATTTTGCGTAAAACTTGCGGCAACCAAAAAACGTAATTTTGGCGTTTGGAATTTTTTTGTCACTGCGCCGTTTACCAATCAGATTAATAGATTTTATATTTTGATAGATCGGGCATTTCTGAACGCGGCGATACCAAATATGTGTATATTTATTTATTTTTTAACCCTTTAATTTTCAATGGGGGGAAACGGGGGTGAGATTTGAACTTTTATTTTTTTTTTTTTTTTTTTTTAAACTTTTTTTTTTACTTTTTTTTTTACTAGTCCCCCTAGGGGGCTATAGCGATCAGCAATCCGATCGCTATTGTCTATCTGCTGATCACAGCAATACAGCTGTAAACAGCAGATTCACTCACTTTGTTTTTCCCTCTGCTCTCGGCCGAGGGAAAACGAAAGTGAAAGATCATAGCAGCAGGCGTCATCACATGACCCTGTGCTACGATGGCAACCACCGATAGTCACGTGATAACACACGTGACTTCCGGTGGGGGCGGCGGTAAGTAAGAAACATGGCCGCGCGCATATAAATCTTGCTGCCAGACTTTGGCAGCAAGATTTAAGGGGTTAATGGCCGCGGGTGGAAGCGATTCCACCCGCGGCTAGCAGGCACACATGTCAGCTGTTGAAAACAGCTGATATGTGTGCCGATCCATGCCGCCTGCCCGCGGCAGGGGGCGGGGCTTAACGGGACACGATCCTGGACGGATAGATCCGTCCAAGGTCGTGAAGGGGTTAAGCACTTGCATTTTATTCATTATTATTCAGGGTATTTTTCATAGAATTTGTCTCTCTAGTTTTTTCATGGTTAGTACCTAGTAGCATCCCCTTTGGCAAATATCACAGCTTGTAACCGCTTTTTGTAGCCAGCCAGGAGACTTTCAATTCTTGTTTGTGGTATATTCATCCATTCTTCCTTGGAAAAGTCTTCCAGTTCTGTTATATTCCTGGCTCGTCTTGCATGCACTGCTCTTTTGAGATCTAGCCACAGATTTTCAATGCCATTCAGATAAGAGGACTGTGAGGGCCATTGTAAAACCTTCAGCTTGAGCTTTTTGAGGTAATCTATTGTGGATTTTGACATGTGTTTAGGAGAATTATCCATTTTTTTTCAGTTTTTTTACTGATGGCGTTATGTTTGCTTCAAAAATTAGTTGAAATTTCATTGAATCCATTCTTCCCTCTACAGTGAAATGTTCCCTTAAAAGAGTAGTGCATGTAAGACGACCCACAAATGGGCTGCTAAATGTGAAAGATGAAAATAAATTTTTTTCTTTTGCCTAAAATACATAGGAAATGTGTCATCTTTAACTTTTTTGCCTTTTAGAGATCATTTCATCTTCAACTTGCCTGACTGTTCACAATAACAGTTAATGTGCCCAAACTTTACTGTGCCACTGTATATCTTATACTTTGAGAATCCTTGTAAGAAAGGTGCAGGAAAGGCCATGTCTCTATATGTATAATATATATATATATATATATCTCTATCTCTGAATGTTTTGAAATTTTGAAAATGAGTTTATAAGTCTAGATCTCGCTGGACTCATAAATTGCTGTTTTAAATTTGAGAATAAGACAGACATTTTGACTTTGATTTCCATGGTAAGTGTACCAATCTCATCAGATTTAAGAGGACTAATTAACGTATTAATGCACTGCGTAATGTATTAGTGCACTGCATAATGCTAACCAAGTAATACCATAATACCATAATACCAAAGTAAAGGTATTTTCCCACTTTAGACATTTGTGACATGTCTACACGGTATATTGGAAGTTGGAGGGCATCTATCAGACAGTTAAGGCCGCTTTACACGCAACGACATCGCTAACGAGATGTCGTTGGGGTCATGGAATTCGTGACGCACATCCGGCATTGTTGATATCGTTGACACGTCGTTCTAATCTCAAATATTGTTGCTGTTGCAGGACGTAGGTTGTTCGTCGTTCCTGCGGCAGCACATATCGCTATGTGTGAGACCGCAGGAACGAAGAACCACATCGTACCTGCAGACATCGGCAAAGAGGAATGAAGGAGGTGGGCGGGATGTTCCGGCCGCTCATCTCCACCCCTCCGCTTCTATTGGGCGGCTGCTTAGTGACGCCGCTGTAACGCTGAACGAACCTCCCGTTAAAAAGGAGGCGGTTCGCCCGCCACAGCGACATCGCTAGGCAGGTAAGTATGTCTGATGGGGACTAACGATGTTGTGCGCCACGGGCTGCGATTTGCCCATGATGCACAAACGACGGGGGCAGGTGCAATCGGCAGCGGCATCCCTAATGATGTCGCTGCGTGTAAAGTGCCCTTTATGAGACATCTTGTAGATAGGTAATTAATAAAAAGATATTCACACCTTAAATATTTAACAGTTTACTGTTTAAAGGGGTTTTCTTTGAGTTAAAACACTTTTAATCTGAAAAGTTGTTTTTGTGTTAAAGAATGTTTAAATGCATTTTATCTTGCTGTTGAGTTTTTCCTGCTCCCATTATCCCGGGCACATGCCTCTTATTTGCTTTCAGGTATGTGGTTGAGACGCCAGTGCAGCTTACTACAATTAGAACTTTACATTGTGGCATCCTGTTCCCACCATCTTTATCTTCCAACTATACCTCCTTGCTCTGTTACTCCCACGATACCTCCATTTTCTATCTATATCCACCCGATACATCTCTTACTACACTAATATAATTCATTCCCTTACATCTCCTTGTACCAGGTGCACCTTTCCATGTGTGATGGGCTAGAGTCTACTGAAACGGTGCATGGTTTGGAGCTACTGCGAGTTAAGTACAATAACTATGAAAGATGACCCTCCTCTACATGATTGTGCAGAGACTTTAGTGGAAAGAGACTACACTTGGGTAAAAACTACTGCAAGGCAAGACCAGTAGCCCAGGATGTTAGTCCTGTCCCATGTACAATATGTGATGGATCATGTGGTGCATATTGGGGCAGTGGCATTAGTCTAGTAAAAATATATGACAGATAGGACATAATATTACTATCACGAGACCCACTGACACGCAAAAAAAAATAAAATTGGATTAACTCTTTAATTCCTTGCCATTTGTATCATTAACGACAGCAGTCCAAAATTATAATAGACCTACAGAATGAACAGGATATAAAGAAGAGCACACAGACACAATGAATAGAGTTTATTCATTTTTATTGTCATCTATTATCAAATGTAGTATAATTTAATCATCCAGTGCAATTTATAGGATTTACTGCATAAAATGGATGTGAACCAGAGGAAGGCAAAACAACCCCATGTGTGGGGGGGAAAATTCCTTCTTGACCCCAAGTACTGGCGATCGGCTAATCCCTGGTTCACTGCAGTGTCAGCTCTGGATGAGGCCCTGTCACAGTTATATGGAACATTTTATACATATCTAATATAAAGATACAAATATTTGTATCTAGAATATTTAAAGGTTTCAAATACATATCCTTAATAACGACCTTCTAAAAGTAACAGGGATAACACCTAAGATTAATATGATAAGAAACATCTCCTGGATATTAACAACCAGGAAAACACGGGTGGTGCAAAAAATCCTAATAATCAAGGGGACATTGCTACATGATGAGGACCAGGATGTAGGACACTATTACAGAAAATGGACAAGGAAGGAGGACATTACTACAAGATGGTGACCAGTATAGGCATAATTACTAGAACATGGAGGACAAGAATGGGTAACATTGATGCAAGATGGGCATCAGGATGTTTTTTTACAGGATGGGGACATTGTTACTGCCTGGGGATCAGGATGGGGGACATTTCTACATGATGGGGACAGCATGATGACAGTTTAGGATAGGGCACACTATTACAGGAAGTATACCAAGATGAGGACATTAATACAAGACGGGGACTAGGATGGAGGATATTACTATAAGATGGGGACCAGGATAGTGACATTACTAGAATAGGGGGACCAGTATGGGGGACATTACCATAAAAAGGGGACAAGGTTGGGGAAATTAGTATAAGATGGAGACCAAGATGAGTGATATTACTACATGATGGAAACCAGGATGGGGGACATGACTGCAAGATGGGGACAAAGATGGGGACATTCCTGAAAGACGGGGCTTATTATGTGGAACTTTCTACAAGATGAGGACCAAGATGGGGCCATTACTACAGGATGGGGATATTGCTACAAGATGGGAACAAAGATGGGGAACATTGCTACAAGATGGGGATCAGGATGGCAAACATTTATACAAGATAAGGTCCAGGATGGGGAATTTGCTACAAGATGGGAACCAGGATGAGGACAATACTATAGGATGGTGACCAGCATGGGAAAATTACTAGAAGATGGGAACCAAAATGGGGAACATTATTACGGAAAAGGGACTAGGATGGGGTTCATTACTAGAAGATGGGGCCCAGGATGAGGACATTACTACAGGATGGGAACATTTCTAAAAGCTGTGGACATTACTTTAAGATGGGGACCAGGATGGGGAACATTGCTACAAGTTGGTGACCAAGATGGGGGAAATTATTACTAAATGGGGATCAAGATGGGGAATATTGCTACAAGATGGTGACCAAGATGGGCGATATTACTACAAGATTAGAATGAGGGACATTACTACCAGATAAAATCCAGGATAGGGAGATTATAGGGATAGGGAGATATCTTTTCTTACCTATTGTCACAAACCACCGGGGGGGGTCACTCAGAAATCCCCCGCGCTGGCTACCAGTACGTCACAATCGGGGGGTAACAAGTGGGGGTCACCCCTCCTTTATACCTCCCGACCGACAGACAGAGCACGTGACGCGCTCTCTAGCGCCCCTCTTATAGTCAGGCCAATTATGGAATTGCCCGACCATAAGCAAGGAGGCCGCTATACTACTTATGCCGATTATTGAAGGGTCCCCGGTGAGAGTAAGGTATATATTCCCCCGACCTCCGCGGGCGGAATATATAAAATCTCCCCGAATCTCACTGGCCTCCCCACAATAATCCTTGGCACAACTCGCTGCCACCAACCGATTTACGGTAACTATTAGCCGAACACACAGACGTGGGATTCAAGATCGAGATAACAGAACAGCCCAAGATTAATTATATAATTTAATCAGCCTAAAGCACACTAGAAACTACAATATATACAATAGGGAATCTACAGAATATACATATGTCAGAGTACAGTTACAATCAAAGCATGGGTTACAAACAGGCATACACAGTTCCAGCAGTTACCTTGTTGCGTCTGGCCACAGGGGGGCGCTGTAGGCCAGGTTTCTAGGATCCTTCCCACAGATGTTTCCTACACGTGCCCCCAGCGAAAAGAACCCTGGAAAATGGCCGAAGTAGGGTTATCAACCTGGGCAAGTCCAGGTCCCCTCCTACCTTAGTGACCTCACAGGGAAGCACTGCTCCACCCCTGGCTTGAGTTATGGACAATCCGCAACATGGAATATGGGCCATAACTTTGCCTGGGAGCGTCGTAGGCGGACGCCAATGCTCTCATTGTGACAGTTATGAATTTAGCTACAGAACGAGGGGACTCATGACCTGTCTGCCAGTTCCCCATTGGCTGATATCACGCCTGGGGCATTTCCCAATGTCCTGCTCCCATAAAAAGGGGGTGCCGGCATCGTCCGCATGCTGAGACACCATTTTTATGGTTGCCATATTTATCGGAAATATGGCTTGCGAGATATGAACCATTTTTTACTGGAGTCGTTCTGTCTGGCTATTTCCATAGCCTTGCTAACTAGCTAGCAGCCCCCACTACAGGGTCACGGCAGGGAGTCATCCTGTGTCCATTGTCCCTAAGCCACCTAATTTCCATATCACAGGACATGGCCATGGGATTTGTTGCTAAACCAGTTGTGTGAAGGAAAGGGGGGGTGACACCAGGAGAGGGCTTCCTGACATACTTGAATATCATGATTTATCGTCATATCTCCGGATTTACCTCACACCTCCCCCCTTTTGAGGGCGCTAGGGGGCAGCACACTCCGGTGTTCCCCCGTGCGCCCGTCCGCGACCTCTCCTTGTCGGGACAGCCCGTCTGCGTTACCGTGGTCACGGCCCCTTTTGTGGCGAATGGTGAAGTTGTATTGCTGGAGCGCAAGGCTCCATCGCAACAATCGCCCATTCGTCCCAGAGACGGTGTGCAACCAGCTGAGGGGATTGTGGTCCGTCTCCACGATGAAGTGGCGCCCGTATAGATAGGGTTGCAGACGCTGCAGGGCCCACACTATGGCCAGGCACTCCTTCTCCATCGTGGAATAGGCAACTTCCCTTGGTAACAGCTTCCTGCTCAGGTACAAGACTGGGTGCTCTTGGCTCGCAGAGTCCACCTGGCTGAGCACCGCACCGAGGCCGAAGTCACTGGCGTCGGTCTGTACTACAAACGGCCGCGTGAAGTCGGCTGCCTGTAGCACGGGCGGGCTGGACAGGGCGTCCTTTAGGGCCCGGAAGGCTGTCTCGCAGTCCATTGTCCAATCGACTGCAGAGGGCAGCTTCTTCTTGGTGAGGTCCGTCAAGGGCTTTGCCAGGCTACTATAGCATGGAACAAACCTCCTATAGTACCCAGCGGTCCCCAAGAAGGACATCACCTGCTTCTTGGTCCTGGGGGTGGGCCAGGATGCGATGGCTTCCACTTTCTCAGGCTCGGGCTTCAGTGTTCTCCCACCTACCCGGTGACCGAGGTACTGGACCTCGCTCATGGCCAGCTGACACTTTCCCGGCTTGATGGTCAAACCTGCCCGGTGGATCCGCCTGAGCACCTGTGCTAGATGCTCTAGGTGGTCCTCCCAGGTGGGACTGAAGACGGCAATGTCATCCAGGTACGCGGCCGCGTACCCTTCAAGTCCCTTGAGCAGGGTGTTGACCATCCGCTGGAAAGTGGCAGGGGCATTCCTCATCCCGAATGGCATCACCGTGGACTCGTACAGTCCAAATGGGGTAATAAAGGCAGAGCGTTCCCTGGCCTTGCGAGTCAGGGGGATCTGCCAATATCCCCGGCTCAGATCCATGATGGTCAGGTACTGAGCCCCGGCCAACTGATCGAGCAGGTCATCGATGCGTGGCATTGGGTACGCATCGGCGACCGTGACCGCATTGAGCCCCCTGTAGTCCACGCAGAACCGAGTGGTTCGGTCCTTCTTAGGGACGAGGACTACAGGCGAGGCCCAAGCGCTGTTGGATGCCTGGATCACCCCCAGCTTCAGCATCTCGTCAATCTCCTGGCGCATGTGTTGCTGCACCTCCAGGGAGACCCGATATGCTGAACGCCGGATCGGGGGATGATCCCCAGTGTCCACGTGATGGACAGCCAAGTCAGTCCTTCCGGGCTGGTTGGTAAACAACCCCCGGAAGGGGAGGAGGGTGGCCCACAGCTGGGACCGTTGGTCTTCCAAGAGCTGGTGGCCAACCTCCACATCCTCAATGGATCCGCCTGCCCTAACCTGGGCTAGCATATCCAAGAGGGTTTCCGCTTCTCCCTCCTCGGGCAGGTTGCACACGGGGAGCGCACATGCCTCCCGCTCATGATGTGCCTTCATCATGTTCACATGGAAGGGCTTCCGCCTTCCACGGGCAGGGTCCAGGGTGACCAGGTACGTCACAGGGTTGAGCTGCTGGTACACGAGGTATGGGCCTTCCCAGGCTGCCTGAAGCTTGTCCTGTGGTACGGGGACCAGTACCCACACCTTTTGACCCACTTGGTAGGTCCTCTCACAAGCGTTCTGGTCGTACCAACGCTTCTGATCGGCCTGGGCTTGAGCCATATTGTCGTGTACCAGTTGCGTCAAGGCCTGCATTTTGTCCCGGAAGCGCATGACATACTCGATAACCGACACTCCAGGGGTGGCCAAATCCCCTTCCCAAGCCTCTTTCACCAGAGCCAGGGGGCCCCGCACACGTCGCCCGTACAGGAGCTCAAACGGTGAGAATCCTGTTGAGGCCTGTGGAACCTCCCGGTAAGCAAATAACAGGTGTGGGAGATACCGCTCCCAGTCACGCCCATGGGAGTCGACCAACATCTTAAGCATCTGCTTTAAGGTGCCATTGAACCGCTCGCACAGGCCATTAGTCTGTGGATGGTACGGGCTGGCCACCAGATGTCGCACCTGGACTTGCTTACAGAGGGCCTCCATCAGCTGGGACATGAATTGGGTCCCCCGGTCAGTGAGCATTTCCTGGGGAAAACCCACTCGGGAGAAAATCTCCAGCAATGCGGTGGCCACCTTGTCAGCCCGAATGGACGACAAGGCCACTGCTTCTGGGTACCGGGTGGCATAGTCCACTACCGTCAGTATGAAGCGTTTCCCGGAGCTGCTGGGGATGGCCAGCGGGCCGACCAGATCCACAGCCACCCTCCTGAAAGGCTCATCGATGATTGGCAGAGATACTAGTGGGGCTTTGGGGTGTGGCCCCGCCTTCCCCACTCTCTGACAGGTTTCACACGAACGGCAGTAGGCAGCCACATCGGCCCCCATTTTTGGCCAGTAGAAATGCTGGTTTAACCTGGCCTTGGTCTTAGCGATCCCTAGGTGTCCGGCCATCGGAATCTCATGTGCGATCCGCAACAACTCCGTCCGGAACGGATAGGGTACCACCAACTGTCGGTCCCTGGGCCACGCCTCCGGTGAACCCTGCTGGACCGTGGCCCGGTACAGCCGTCCTTGGTCCCAGACCACTCGCTCCGGGTCCGAGTCCGAGGGAGGCTGTGCCGCCTGCTCCTTAAGAGCTTTCAGGCTGTCGTCAGCTTCTAACGCTGCCTGAAACCCCTGACTAGATGTGGCCAGAATCGACGAGACTGTCACATCTTCAGTCAGTACCCCGGGACCTGTGTCCTGGCCTCCACCTGACTCGGCTGCCACTTGGTCAGAAGGGGAAGAGCTATCGGACCTCCGGGAGGCCCCTTGGCTTCCAGCACTCCCACTGCGGGTGACAGCGGCCACAGCCGCTGCGACCGTGGGTCGTGCCTGCTCCTCCTCCGTTCCTGACCAAGTCGCCGGTTCAGGCAGACCTACCTGGCTTCCTGACACCCCGGTTGTGGGGGAACCATGCACCGAGATCTTACCTGGGAGCACTTCCGCTCCTGGACCGGCCCCAATCTCACCTGCCTGTTCCCCTCCTGCAGCAACAGAACCCCGCTGTGAAATCTCTGGGGACCCCACATTTGCTGTGGTAGCCCCCACCCCACACACTGGTCCTCCCCCTGCAGCACCCTGCTCTCTGCTTATCCCTGCAGAGGGCAACAGATCCCAGCTCACAGGCTGGTTACTTGTAGAGGCATTGTCACACCTTTCTCTGACCCCCTCCCCTCCTGTCACAGCTGCAGCTGCGTGTGTGTCTATGGTGTCTATGCAAGCAGAAATATCAGAGTTCACTCCCTCCTCCCTTACATCATTCATAGATAACACATTAACATTGTCCGGAGGCATGTCAGTACTGGCTGAAGGTTCAGCCCTTGGTTGGGGCCCAAACTGGGAGGTTATCTGCCCCAAATCTGTCCCAAGTAGCACGTTTGCAGGGATCCGATCAGTTACCCCCACCTCCCTCACCCCTCGCCCTGCGCCCCAGTCCACATAAATGTCAGCAACAGGCAGCGCCGGGTCAGTGCCTCCAATCCCGGAGACAGCGAGGGTTTTTCCAGGGATCAAGTCTTGGGGGGACACCATCTCAGGCCGCACCAGAGTCACCTCCGAGGCGCTGTCTCGCAGTCCTATGGTCACAGACCGGCCGACGGTGACAGGTTGGAAGCTGTCCAGGGACCTACCACCACCCCCACCCACACAATACACCTTGGGCGGCCCTTGGGACGGGGACGGAGCCGGGGCCTTGGGACGCTGAGGGCACATGGCCTTGAAGTGTCCAGGTAGGTTGCACTGGTGGCACCGTCTTGGCTCTGCCACGGGCCTGGAGAGGGGAGTTGAGGGGGACACCCCCTGCAGTCTAGGGGCAGGTGGGGCAGTCGCAGAATTCATCTTACCCCCTCTCCAGGTGCTGCTGGTGGCCGCTCTCCTGGCCTCAGGGGCCCGGTTGTTGGTGTAGTCATCGGCAAGGGCAGCTGTAGCCGTGGACCCCTTTGGCTTCTGGTCTCGGATGAACTGGCGGAGATCCTCAGGGCAGTTCCACAAGAGTTGCTCCGCGATGAACAAGTCCAGGATCTCCGGTCCGGTGGAAAGCTGCAGGCCTTGGGTCCAGTGGTCGGCAGCTCGGGCAAGTGCCCGCCGGTGGTCAGCCCAGGAGTCCTTTGGTCCCTTCTGTAGGCTCCGGAACTTCTTGCGGTAGGACTCTGGAGTGAGGTTGTACTGTTGGATCAGGGCCCGCTTGATGGTGTCGTAGCCCTGATCTGCCTCAGCAGGCAAGTCCCCAAGGACATCCAGGGCCTTACCCCTTAAACGGGGGGTCAGGTATTTGGCCCACTGGTCCTTGTCCAGATGGTGCTGCAAGCAAGTCCGTTCAAAAGCAGTCAAGAAAGAGTCCAAGTCTCCATCCTTCTCCAGCACTGGGAAGTCCTCAACACGGACCTTTGGAAGTTTGGTGTCTCGAAGGTCACATGTGGCTGATGAGGGCCGGAGCTGAGCTAGCTGCAGCTGGTAGTCACGGTCTGCCTGTCACTCTCGCTCTTCACGCGCTGCCTGCCGCTCTCGCTCCGCAGCCTCACGCTCTGCGTGCCGCTCTGCCCTGCGCTCTGCCAGGAGTTCCTTGTAGCCCTTCTGGTCTCCAGCCTGGAGAAGGGCCATAGCCATTTGAAGAAGGCTATCCGAGCCTCCCAGGCTCGGTGGAATGGCACGTGGTGATCTGCGGCACGCTGCAGAGCTAGGCGATTCACTGTCCCTTTCAGAGCGGAGGGCTGGCATCTGGCTCGTTGAGGAACCTTGGGTGAGCTCCTCCTCATCTTGTCCATAATTGCCAGCTTGTGCGCTGTCCTCTGCAGAACGGTTTTCTGGCGTCGAGCTCCTGGAGGACTCGTGGGCAACCTCCTCATTGCTGTCCACAGCACCGTCCTCCCTCTCTTCGGCTCCTGCCTTAGCATTGGCCAGTTGCATAGCTCTGCTCCTGGTGCCATCAGCCATTCTTGCAGACTTTTGGTCACTGACACAGAACTGACACCTGATGCCTCCACACACCTTACAGTATCTGCACTCTGACACTCTAGTGTTGAGCTAGTCTGAAGACCCCAGCAGCCACAGCTGCTGCAGGCAGTCTTTAGTGTCTGGGAGTATGGGTCTCACACTCACACACACTATTATCTCGATCCCACCGCTGCCACCAATATGTCACAAACCACCGGGGGGGGTCACTCAGAAATCCCCCGCGCTGGCTACCAGTACGTCACAATCGGGGGGTAACAAGTGGGGGTCACCCCTCCTTTATACCTCCCGACCGACAGACAGAGCACGTGACGCGCTCTCTAGCGCCCCTCTTATAGTCAGGCCAATTATGGAATTGCCCGACCATAAGCAAGGAGGCCGCTATACTACTTATGCCGATTATTGAAGGGTCCCCGGTGAGAGTAAGGTATATATTCCCCCGACCTCCGCGGGCGGAATATATAAAATCTCCCCGAATCTCACTGGCCTCCCCACAATAATCCTTGGCACAACTCGCTGCCACCAACCGATTTACGGTAACTATTAGCCGAACACACAGACGTGGGATTCAAGATCGAGATAACAGAACAGCCCAAGATTAATTATATAATTTAATCAGCCTAAAGCACACTAGAAACTACAATATATACAATAGGGAATCTACAGAATATACATATGTCAGAGTACAGTTACAATCAAAGCATGGGTTACAAACAGGCATACACAGTTCCAGCAGTTACCTTGTTGCGTCTGGCCACAGGGGGGCGCTGTAGGCCAGGTTTCTAGGATCCTTCCCACAGATGTTTCCTACACGTGCCCCCAGCGAAAAGAACCCTGGAAAATGGCCGAAGTAGGGTTATCAACCTGGGCAAGTCCAGGTCCCCTCCTACCTTAGTGACCTCACAGGGAAGCACTGCTCCACCCCTGGCTTGAGTTATGGACAATCCGCAACATGGAATATGGGCCATAACTTTGCCTGGGAGCGTCGTAGGCGGACGCCAATGCTCTCATTGTGACAGTTATGAATTTAGCTACAGAACGAGGGGACTCATGACCTGTCTGCCAGTTCCCCATTGGCTGATATCACGCCTGGGGCATTTCCCAATGTCCTGCTCCCATAAAAAGGGGGTGCCGGCATCGTCCGCATGCTGAGACACCATTTTTATGGTTGCCATATTTATCGGAAATATGGCTTGCGAGATATGAACCATTTTTTACTGGAGTCGTTCTGTCTGGCTATTTCCATAGCCTTGCTAACTAGCTAGCAGCCCCCACTACAGGGTCACGGCAGGGAGTCATCCTGTGTCCATTGTCCCTAAGCCACCTAATTTCCATATCACAGGACATGGCCATGGGATTTGTTGCTAAACCAGTTGTGTGAAGGAAAGGGGGGGTGACACCAGGAGAGGGCTTCCTGACATACTTGAATATCATGATTTATCGTCATATCTCCGGATTTACCTCACACCTATACTTTCCTAAATTTATTTTTTTTTTTTTACACCTATACTCATCTAGATTTCTCTTTTCTTACCTATACGTATCCTTTCTTACTTATACTTGTGCTTCTTTTCTGTACTTATCCTTTATGTATACTTACCTTTTCTTACCTATACTTACCTGAACAGAGTGTTTATAAAAGGAGGAGATCCTGGCCCTTGCTCTTCTCATCCTTCTTGCAGGAATGCGGGGCCAGGCGCAGCAGAGGGTTTCCTCTTCCTCGTCTATATTTGTGCTGCCTTTTTCTGAGACAGGTTCTTCTCGCACTATAGTAGTGACGATTTCTTCTGGAATATGCTCTGTCTCCTATAAAGATAGTGAAGTAAAACTAAAGAATTTAAATGTCGCAATTTAGCTATTAAATATTTAGAGATACTATTACCAAGAGACATAAGCCTGACATAATCTCTTTATTTCCCCAAACTTCTCCAATTGGTACACGAAGACTCAAGATGGACAAGGATTGCTTTTACATGTGTGGTAGAAGCACAATCTTTAAAATTAACATCCTTCTTCGGATTCTGTATGTCTTTCAAGCTCTTCTGATTAGGGTTCCCTTGTCCTTCTTCAGGTGTCTTGCTTCCATTGAAACCATGTTCATATGGTCTGGTAAGCCCAGTACTGTATGAGCAGAACCATATTCTATTATTCTAAAATATCAGGAGTGATAGCGTTGCCCGACTTCAGATCTTAATATATAGCCCCCCCACCTTTCTAGAATCCTAGATTGGTGTAGGAATGGTAGAGTGAAAGCCTGAGTTAGGATGGAGCAAAGAAAGTAGCGAGCCTACTCTTTGGCTGGAACGTGTCCTTGGTAAAAGCCCTTAAAACTAATGCTATAATTGGGGCTGCTGTACTCATCCCACGATCCATTCTCATATTTTACCACTATCTTACTCTGTGTCCCTATTTTGGGTAATCCACTTTTCTCCTAGGGGTTAGAGAACAAAGTATTTTGTGCCTGGCTAAACAGAAGGTGTCTTCTTTTGTGGCTGGATTTATTTGGCCTTTAAAGAAATACCTTCTTGGCCTTTCTACTCCCTTTTCCCTGAGAACCTGGAGAGTTGGTCAGCTTTCCCACTGTTTCCATTCACTCCCTTTTAGACTTTATTATAATAACAAGAAGACACCTTTTGAGATTCCGTGTTTGGACATGGGCCCATTAAGACACACTTTATTCTTCCAATAATACTTGCTAATCGAGACCAACCTAACACCAATTTTCAAACCCAATTGGAAGGAGATTTGGGCTCGCTCTGACCAAGAATCAGTGGAGACGTATCTTCACCTTAATGCATAAATTACCTATATGTTCCCGGTTACATGAGGCCAGGTAGAAAATACTCTCTCAGTGATATAGGGTCCCCACTCGCCTACACTCAATCTTTCCAAAAGCTAGTCCCCTGTGTCCCTTATGTTGGAGATGTGGGGAGGAGGAGGGTGATATGTTACACATTTTTTGGTCCTGCAGGTTTCTTTTTCTTTTTTGGGGGAAAGAGCAGCAAGTGATTCGTGAACTCACAAATCTCATTTCAGACCTGAACCCAGCTCTCGTCCTTATCTATGAATGTGACATCCCTCTAAAAGTATACAGGTATTCGATATTAAGACATTTAATTGTGACTACAAGAGCGTGCATCCCTCTGCTCTGAAGGAAAGATACCGCTGTGGCAGTCTCCCTCTGGTTTACTAAAATAAATGAGGTGATGTTAATGGAGGAACTCTCTTCTATGAACCTACAAACCTGGTTTTAGTGGATGGATTTTAATTTGTTGAATGGCTAGCTGGCGTTTATCGGGGAGATCTGACCTGCACTCTTTGGATCACACCTTTTGAACACCTATCTCTATTGTGTTCCCTCCCTTCCCTTACCCTATCCTCTTTTCTTCTTCTGCTTTTCTATTTTTTTTGCTTTTCTCTTTATTCTTCTTCTTCCTTCTTGGTTAACTTTTATGACTGGATTGCTACACTCAGCATGGACAATTACGGCTCTGTATTTTCATATCCTGCTCTTTAATGTTCAATTTGTATTAGAAATATCAAAAAACTGACCCGCACATCCAACAAATGTGAACAGGTGCTAACTGAAAAAACATCTATATATATAATTGCCTTATTCTGTCTGTCTGTCTGTCTATCTGTCTGTCTGTCTGTCTGTCTGTCATGCTCCGAAATTGTGTCCTTACGGTGACACAAAGCTGATTGGCCGCTGGGCTCGCCATGGCCCCGCCCCCCCACACGGATTGGCCTCTCGCCCCGGCTCTCTGCAGGCCCCGCCCCCCTCACGCAATGCACGCTCGCTGTGGCCCAACTGACACGGGGCTCCGATTCCCAGGTGAGTACACACACATCAGATCACACTCACTCTCACACACACCTCACACATCACATCCACACATCACAACATGCTGGGATATCGCTTGCTTCTACACCGGCTCCGTCAGGATCCCAGCAGCGCCACACATAACCTTGCGATGCTGGGATCTTAACGGAGGCCGTGAAAGCTGGTAACCATTATACACATCGGGTAACTAAGGTCCCTTAGTTACCCGATGTGTATCATAGTTACCAGTGTACACCGGCTCCCACTCACTCTCACACACACCTCACACACACATCACATCGCATCCACACATCAAGGTCCTGCAGCTGCGGAACATACATAACATAACAGCACACACACACACACACAAATCAGATCACACTCACTCACACACACACATCACATCGCATCCAAATACTCACAACATCCTGGGATATCGCTTGCTTCTCGGCGGCGATATTGTGCTGTGAGCTTCCAGGACCTGACGGAGGATCACATGGCCAGAAGCATGTGATATCCCCGGATGTTGTGAGTATCAGCGCGTATGTGCAATATCGTCAGTGTCTGTGTGTGTGAGTGTATGCGATCGGGTGTGTGTGAGTGGATGCGATCGGTTGTGTGGGTGAGTGGATGCGATCGGGTGTGGGTGAGTGTCGGCAGAGGAGCACGGCGTGCTGGAGGAGGCTGGGAGCAGAGAGGCTGATCTTGGGGAAGGCTGGGAGGGGGAGGCTGATGCTGAGGGAGGCTGGAAGGAGAGAGGCTGAGCAAACGTGCTCCATCCGCCATACTGCGCACTCCCCATCGTGCTGCATCCCCCATGCTGCGCACTCCCAAACGTGGTCCATCCGCCATGCTGCGCACTCCCAAACGTGGTCCATCCGCCATGCTGCGCACTCCCAAACGTGGTCCATCCGCCATGCTGCGCACTCCCAAACGTGCTCCATCCGCCATACTGCGCACTCCCCATCGTGCACCATCCGGCATGCTGCGCACTCCCAAGCGGATGGAGCATGATGGGGAGTGCGCAGCATGGCGGATGGAGCACGTTTGGGAGTGCGCAGCATGACGGATGGAGCACGTTTGGGAGTGCGCAGCATGACGGATGGAGCACGTTTGGGAGTGCGCAGCATGACGGATGGTGCACGATGGGGAGTGCGCAGTATGGCGGATGGAGCACGTTTGGGAGTGCGCAGTATGGCGGATGGAGCACGTTTGGGAGTGCGCAGCATGGCGGATGGAGCACGTTTGGGAGTGCGCAGCATGGCGGATGGACCACGTTTGGGAGTGCGCAGCATGGCGGATGGAGCATGATAGGGGGTGCGCAGCATGGCGGATGGAGCACGTTTGGGAGTGTGCAGCATGGCGGATAGAGCACGATGGGGAGTGCGCAGCATGGCGGATGGAGCACGTTTGGGAGTGCGCAGCATGGGGGATGCAGCACGATGGGGAGTGCGCAGTATGGCGGATGGAGCACGTTTGGGAGTGCGCAGCATGGCGGATGGACCACGTTTGGGAGTGCGCAGCATGGCGGATGGAGCACGTTTGGGAGTGCGCAGCATGGGGGATGCAGCACGATGGGGGGTGCGCAGCATGGGGGATGGAGCACGATGGGAGGTGCACACCTCCCCCCAACACACACACACACGCGCACTGCACAACACACACACACTAGGAATCACAAACAACGCCCTACACAGACACCCACACACACAGACAACGCTGCACACACAAATATATGCACATACTGCACAACACACACATTGCTCAAAACATACCTCCCCCCAAAACACACCACACCCACACAAACCGCACAACACACACACACACACACAACGCTACAGACACACAGCGCTCCACAAACAACGCAACACACGCAACACACATACAACACCGCTCTCACCCCCCGCGACACTCAGAACATGTACAGCGCCCTACACAAACACTTGGTAACTACACACAACAACATCTATATATATATATATATATATATATAACAAAAATCATACATGAACTACACAATACATAAATTCTAGAAACCCGATGCGTAGAATCGGGCCACCTTCTAGTAGTAACTATAAATGCATACAGTCGCACACTGAAAAAGCCAAAAATGTACAAGGGAAAATATGGCACTGCATTACTGCAAAAGAGAGATATTTAGTTTATGTATTGGCCAATGCATGTAAGACCGGAGACCAACGGCAAGGTATATCTCTGTAATCCGGGAACCTAACTTAAAATGCCACTATCTAGGTAAAAACCATCCTTATCTGGGCAAAATGCCACTATTTGGACTTTAATGGTTATGAACACAGCCAGGTCTCATTATAGCAGGAGCCTAGCTGCCCATACATGGAGGTTTGTAGTCCAAATAGTGGCATTTTGCCCAGATAAGGATGATTTTTACCTAGATAGTGGCATTTTAAGTTAGGTTCACGGATTACAGAGATATACCTTGCCGTTGGTCTCCGGGCTTACATGCATTGGCCAATACATAAACTAAATCTCTCTTTTGCAGTAATGCAGTGCCATATTTTCCCTTGTACATTTTTGGCTTTTTCAGTGTGCGACTGTATGCATTTATAGTTACAATTTGTATTATTGACCTACACAGCCTTCAGGATTTGAGTAATGCGTTAATGTCTGTTTTTGTTATTTCCCTTCCCTCAGCGAGTGCACACGGCTTTGTACCGCTCAGCATTGAGCTTTTGTGATGCCGAAGTGTGTGTGTCTTGGCTTCAGAGAGACTCACTGCGCATGATCGGAAGTTGTCCGCACTTCCAGTCATGTGCACTACTCTGATGCCGGGTGTATATGTCCCGGCTTCCGAGAAGCATAGTACGGACAACGGACAACTTCCCATCACGCGCAGTGAGTCTCTCTGAAGCCGGGACTCATACACCTGGCGTCACAAAAGCTCAATGCTCTGAGGTACAAAGCCATATGCATGCACAGCTTTGTATCAGGCTGCCGATGATGCTGGCTGTTGTAAATCATGTTAATGTGACACCCCTGAGGCTTCAGTTGCCACAGGGTACTGCACCTCATTAAGGTGCAGTACTCACCCTGGATCTAGAGGAGGTTGGTACTGGTTCCACCACACACCAAATCATCCACACAACCAGGTTGGCCTCTCCACTGGGGACGGGGTAGGGTAGGGTCTTAAGGCAGTCACTAAACATGGGGGGAAGCCACCCACTAGCGACAGAGAACCGGGGGAGGGACAGCTACCAGGGGGAGTCAGGAGCAACATAACAATCAGAGAGTTCTCCACCAGGAGAGGAAAAGAGCAGTCGGGATTTACCTGTGGCTCTGGTGGGACGCAGGAGTCAATACGGTCACCGAGGGGAGAGCTTGATTACTCCCTCGGGACCGGCTCTGAGAAGGGTGCAGAATCATAGGGTGGATCATACTTCAGGTTGTCCATCAAAATCTGCAGGCCAGGGGATTGCATGTCCCTCTGGCCCCCACAGTTCTCAGAGCAAAGTGCTACACAGGGTCCGGGGTCGTGTTCCAAGGCAGGCCCCATAACGGATCCGCGGCACCTGCATACGGGATGGGAGTAAACACTTTTCAAGAACCGGGGTCCCCAAGAAGCTTCAGGCCACGGGGATCCAACACCAAGTGCAAGTAAGAAGGGCCCACCATCCACTGTACCGGTTCTGACCTCCAACGGATCCGAGATCGACTGTTGCCCATCACGACGGAGACTGGCATCTCCCGGGTAAACCAGGACTGTGAGTAAACCGCTTCACTGATGCCTCTGCTCTTTGCCAGTCATTGCACTGGTTGCCTGTTACAGAATCCAATATAAACTTATCACTCTCACTTACAAAGCTCTCCACAGTTCTGCACCACCCTACATCTCCTCCCTCATCTCTGTCTATCAACCCACCCGTGCCCTCCGCTCTGCTAATGACTTAAAACTGACATCCTCAACAATTTGAACCTCCCACTCCCGTCTTCAAGATTTCTCACGAGCTGCGCCTATGCTCTGGAACACACTACCAAGAGTAATCCGATTAATTCCCAACATCCACACCTTTAAGCGGGCCCTAAAAACGCATTTCTTTAGACTGGCCTATCACCTCACTGCCCTGATCGAATCTAGTCCCTTTCTGCCCTTCAAAAAAAATTTACTTCCAGTTCTTGTCCCCTGTACCTGTATAAATTCTCACCGACTGGTTCATGCAGCTGCTTTTGAACCCCATATTAAATCGATGGCTGGGCCATATATAACAAGCTTTTCTCCCCCCCATTCACCTTTTGTGCCTCCCCTATTTCCTCATAGTCTGTAAGCTTACAAGCAGGGCCCTCACTCCTCCTGGTATCTTAATTTTGTTATTTTGTATTGTCTCATATTGTCTGTACATGTCCCCTCTTAATTGTAAAGCGCTGCGGAATATGTTGGCGCTATAGAAACTTATTATTATTATAAATGAAACCTTGAACCCGCATAGACTGTGTCCGCCTGTCTTTGCGGCGCCGTCACCCCTCGCTCTAACGCCCACATAACTACTCCCCTCATCATGCTCCCTGGGGCCCGCTCCACCTGTGGGGAGCAGAAACATCTTAGCTGCTACAACCACCAGCCCTGGAGGACAGTGACAGCAGCAGCGGCTATTCCTTGGCCGCATACCGTAGGTGGCATCACAAAATCAACCTCCACCATCATCTCCCCCCTCCCCCAACCTTCTTTATTGTACATTTCGGGGCCACGAAACCGGGCTAAAGGGACACCCCGTGACATCCCTCTCAGCCGAGATCACTGGCCCAGTGACGAGTAATTTAACCCCTTGCTCGGTGGGTGCTACATTATCACACTCACATGGGCGTGATGACATACTTATTGGGCCAATTAGTTGGGGAGCCAACACCTCTGTGACTAGTTACAGCCCTAATTAGCATCTCATAAACAGTCTTTAGAAATACTTTTTCTAAAAATCTGTTTATGTGTACTACTACATGAAGGGACTGTTAGGCAGGAATTCTAGATATGTGCACAGAACTACTCGTGGTTCTGGGTGCACAGGGGACCTGACAGGTTCCCCTTAACCCAAGGTCTCGGCCACTACTCTTATACTCCCCCTCCGGGGTTTTTCCCTTTATTTTGGTATCACTTTGGTCTCCGCCATCTGACTTCCGGCCAGTCAGAAGTTGTAGTCACCAGACGTTACACCACAAGTTCTAGATGCAAGTCTATAGAGCCAGAATGAGGCTCTCATAGAAACACTAGAGCAGCCGGCAGGTCAAAAACTGCAGAAAACCGACGGGAGCAGCGCTGATAACAGATTTAAAAGGCCAGAAGGTGAGAAAAGAGTAGGGCAGGGGACATAGATTTAAAACACCAGTCGAGGAGTGAAATAAAAAAAAAAAATGCTAGAGTGGTGCTTTAAATTAATCAGTCTCAAACATTTCTATTTGCTAGACTCTGCCCACAAAGCAGAAAAGAACAAAACAATCAAACGAGCAAAGATAAAGACAAACTTCAATAAAAGGCACAAATAGAAAAATGAATTAGATGCCAACAGAAAATGCACAAAACACACAAAAGGTAGACAAAAAAACAGGCACAAAGGCAATGAGAAATCGGAGCCTGTAACCTAGAGCCCATTGCCATGTGTAATGATTCTAGAGTTTAAAGGGAACCTTTCAGCAGATTTGGGGCCTATAAGCTGCGGCCACCACTACTGGGCTCTTATATACAGCATTGTAACATGCTGTATATAAGAACCCAGGCCGCTGTGGATAACGTAAAAATGACTTTATAATACTTACCTAAACGGTCTCTGCGGTGGAGTTGGGTCATATGGGCGTCTCCGTTCACCGGTGGTGGCGCCTCCTCCTCTTTCGCTATCTTCGTCCTCCTTCTTCTGAAGCCTGTGTGCATGATGCGTCCTACGTCATACACACTCGCCGGTCCCGCGCAGGCGCACTACATTACTTTGATCTGCCCCGCTCAGGGCAGATCAAAGTGCACCTGTGCAGAACCTCAATGCCGGCGAGTGTGTATGACGTAGGACGTGTCATGCACTCCAAGCTTCAAAAGAAAGAGGACAAAGATGGACGAAACAGGAGGCGCCGGCAACAGACCCCCATATGACCCGACTCCTCCGCACCGGCCGTTAAGTGAGTATTATAAAGTATATAAAGTAATTTTTATGTTCTCCACAGCTGCCTGGGTTCTTATATACAGCATGTTAGAATGCTGTATTCAGTGTGTCAACCCATATTCTGTCCACCGCCTATAACTTCAAAACGGCGTCAGCTATAGGCATAGAAGTGGTGTCTAGGTATAGTAAAGTAGCTACCCAGTGAAACCACCTATAGCGCCACCTGATGGAAAACATTGGAGTTAGCATTTTTATTGCGAAAACGGAACGAGATAGAGAAAAAAAGTGAATTACAAAGTGGAAGGGAATCATCAATTCAATACGAATCAACATCTTGCATACAGAAATGCTATGATTAGAACGTGTAAAACTCTCAAGGCTGCGGATATGAAAGGATACCTCATGGAGACCTTCCTACAAGTCATTGGGTACGGTGGCTGCGTGGAGTGGCCTCCACGCTCACCTGACCTGACCCCATTGAACTTCTCTCTGTGAGGTCACATCAAACATGTGTATGCGACCCCTCCACCAACATTGCAGGACCTACGACGACGTATCACAGATGCTTGTGCAAATGTGTCACCTACCATATTGCACAACGTGCAGCAAGATACAGTATGCTGTCCAGAGTCCAGATGTTGAGTCCTGTGTCCACAGAGTTCAACATTTTAATGAATTTGTATTCCCAGACCCTGCGATGCCTCTGTGATCTGAAGTTGCCTTTTAATATGACAACTTTCATATGGTTTATGTTGTGTCCTGAAGCACAGAAATGTTTGGCCACAGGTAAATGGATTTTTTTGTCTGTAATTGTGTGGCGGTGAGATCTCATTTTCGTCTACGGCCAGGCCCTCAGATATAATCGTATCTGTTCCAGCCCTGCAGACAGGGATGAACACTTAACCCATCTTAAAAAGACATTTCTAAACCAAGGCTACCACCCCACCTCCATAGATGATCAGATCATTAGAGCAACAAGGACCCCTAGAAGTGAACTGCTTCAATACAAACAAAAAGAGGAAAATAGTCGAGTACCTCTGGTGGTGACCTACAACCCACAGCTTGAGGTACTGAGAAGAACGGCCAAGAAACTTTACCACATTCTACACATGGATAACCGGTTAAAAATAATATTCAAAGATCCTCCATTGCTGTGGTACAGGCAACCTCCTAATTTAAGGAGCATCATGATCCGAAGTTCTATGCCCTCAGACACACCAAGAGGAACTTATCCTTGCAATGTAAAGAGCTGCAAAACCTGCACTCATGTAGAGACCAAAGACTGGATACAGATCCTTAACACACAGAAGAACTACAAAATTCCTGGGACATTCACATGTTCCTCTTCCAACGTGGTGTACTTAATCCTGTGCACTATATGTCCTATTGGGGGTCTCTATGTTGGAGAAACAGGACAGACAGAGCAAGGATGAGATCTCATCGCCACACAATTACAGACAAAAAAAAATCCATTTACCTGTGGCCAAACATTTCTGTGCTTCAGGACACAACATAAACCATATGAAAGTTGTCATATTAAAAGGCAACTTCAGATCACAGAGCCATCGCAGGGTCTGGGAATACAAATTCATTAAAATGTTGAACTCTGTGGACACAGGACTCAACCTGTCAGAAGGATTTATGGCCCATTACAAAATCTGAGGAGTCTATTCCAGAGACTCACCAGACCTCTGATCCTACATGGATATTGGGACAATAAAACTCTCACACCACTAATCAAAGCTAATTAAGGATTCACTTTCTAAGCTCAGTGTTTCTTTAAATGTCTTTTATTATGCCATCCTTCTGTTCTGTTTGTGCATATATTTGTGTTTCTTCAGATATTTTTGCCATACCATGCCTGATGAAGGGACCTGAGATGTCTCGAAAGCTTGCTTTGCAACATCACTTCATTTTATTTTAGTTAGCCATTAAAAGGTATCACAAGATTATAATTTTGTTCCTCTCACTGAGAACATTCAATAATTTTCCTTACTTCCAGCAATCAACTCGGTGCTCTTGCAGGGTCGCTCCAGGATCTCATCATAAGCGATGTCCAGGTGCGTCATCTCAGGGGCCTAGTCTGCCGCCTCCACACTAAAGAGATACAAAAAACCCATGAAGAGGATTCCCGGATCCATTTGAGGGGCATCGTGGGGGGGGGGGGGTCAGGACGCAACCTACACTATTGTTATCGCCGCACTCGTCTGAATATCTGGTCTCGATGTGGATGGAGAATTTCAGAAGAAACGTGTACTCGAGAAAAGAGAGAAAGCGTTGCGTTATAACGTCCTCCAGTCACATCCAAAGCTGCAACTACTAAATCTTCAGCTGGGAGCGCAAATATTCGCCGTATCTGAGTGACGAATAATTCTGCTTACCGTATACGCTGTGGGCGAGCCGGACGACGAAGGGTTAATATGGTTAGTTGATCACAGAGGAATAAAGTACTAATATATACAGTGCCTACAAGTAGTATTCAACCCCCTGCAGATTTAGCAGGTTTGATAAGATGCAAATAAGTTAGAGCCTGCAAACTTCAAACAAGAGCAGGATTTATTAACAGATGCATAAATCTTACAAACCAACAAGTTATGTTGGTCAGTTAAATTTTAATAAATTTTCAACATAAAAGTGTGGGTCAATTATTATTCAACCCCTAGGTTTAATATTTTCTGGAATAACCCTTGTTTGCAATTACAGCTAATAATCGTCTTTTATAAGACCTGATCAGGCCGGCACAGGTCTCTGGAGTTATCTTGGCCCACTCCTTCATGCAGATCTTCTCCAAGTTATCTAGGTTCTTTGGGTGTCTCATGTGGACTTTAATCTTGAGCTCCTTCCACAAGTTTTCAATTGGGTTAAGGTCAGGAGACTGACTAGGCCACTGCAACACCTTGATTTTTCCCTCTTGAACCAGGCCTTGGTTTTCTTGGCTGTGTGCTTTGGGTCGTTGTCTTGTTGGAAGATGAAATGACGACCCATCTTAAGATCCTTGATGGAGGAGCGGAGGTTCTTGGCCAAAATCTCCAGGTAAGCCGTGCTATCCATCTTCCCATGGATACGGACCAGATGGCCAGGCCCCTTGGCTGAGAAACAGCCCCACAGCATGACGCTGCCACCACCATGCTTGACTGTAGGGATGGTATTCTTGGGGTCGTATGCAGTGCCATCCAGTCTCCAAACGTCACGTGTGTGGTTGGCACCAAAGATCTCGATCTTGATCTCATCAGACCAGAGAACCTTGAACCAGTCTGTCTCAGAGTCCTCCAAGTGATCATGAGCAAACTGTAGACGAGCCTTGACATGACGCTTTGAAAGTAAAGGTACCTTACGGGCTCGTCTGGAACGGAGACCATTGCGGTGCAGTACGTTACTTATGGTATTGACTGAAACCAATGTCCCCACTGCCATGAGATCTTCCCGGAGCTCCTTCCTTGTTGTCCTTGGGTTAGCCTTGACTCTTCGGACAAGCCTGGCCTCGGCACGGGTGGAAACTTTCAAAGGCTGTCCAGGCCGTGGAAGGCTAACAGTAGTTCCATAAGCCTTCCACTTCCGGATGATGCTCCCAACAGTGGAGACAGGTAGGCCCAACTCCTTGGAAAGGGTTTTGTACCGCTTGCCAGCCTTGTGACCCTCCACGATCTTGTCTCTGATGGCCTTGGAATGCTCCTTTGTCTTTCCCATGTTGACCAAGTATGAGTGCTGTTCACAAGTTTGGGGAGGGTCTTAATTAGTCAGAAAAGGCTGGAAAAAGAGATAATTAATCCAAACATGTGAAGCTCATTGTTCTTTGTGCCTGAAATACTTCTTAATACTTTAGGGGAACCAAACAGAATTCTGGTGGTTTGAGGGGTTGAATAATAAATGACCCTCTGAATAAACTTTTCACAATTTAAAAAATAAAAAAAGAAATAACATTCTTTTTTGCTGCAGTGCATTTCACACTTCCAGGCTGATCTACAGTCCAAATGTCACAATGCCAAGTTAATTCCGAATGTGTAAGCCTGCTAAATCTGCAGGGGGTTGAATACTACTTGTAGGCACTGATATTATATATATATATATATATATATATATATATATATCACACACACACGCACATATACATACTATCTGTACTACCCGGCTTCGCCCGGGTTAATAACGGTTGTTAAAATAGAATGTATTAACATTCCCGGGATAGAATGTATAAATAGAATGTATTAACGCCCAGGATAGTAACTGTCTCTCTGTTTCTCTTCCATTCTCTGTCTGTCTCCCCCTCTGTATATATCTCTCTGTCTCTCTCTCTCTTTCCCTGTCTGTCTCTTTCCCTCTCTTTCCCTGTGTCTGTCTCTTTACCTGTCTTTGTCTGTCTCTTACCCTGTCTGTCTCTTTCCCTTTCTTTCCGTGTCTGTTTCCCTGTGTCTGTCTCTTACCCTGTCTATATGTCTGCCTCTTTCCCTGGCTGCATTGTGACACGCCAACATTCCATATAAGGGCGTGGCAGCGCTCTCGGGGTCCAGAAGTGTGAGTGTGCAAAATTTTGTGGCTGTAGCTGCGACGGTGCAGATGCCAATCCCGGACACACACAGCTTTATATATTAGATATATATATATATATATATATATATATATATATAAAAAAAAAAAAAAGAAGAAACACTTGTGAGGCTCATGTGTTGCCCATGGCAATTGCTTGTCAGTTGGTTGCTATGGGTAACCACAATTTTTAAATTAGTATGTTATTTTATTTTTTACACATAAAATGGCCACCAGCAACATCTGGATGGTATCAGAGAGAACAGCGGCCATCAGATCCATAGCAGCCAATCAGAAATCACGTTTCATGTTTTCTATCCAGGATTAGAAATTAAAGCCAAGCTCTGATTGGTTCCCAACGTCGTGTGTTGTTGGAGATACCGGTCACCGTGTAGGGGTAGTAGATCCAGGCTTTTTCCACACGTAGAACATTCAAGGAACCACGCTGGGTATCCTTCTGCAAAAAAGAGGTGACAATTAATACTACAGTTATCACATAACGGATGCAAGGGAGAGACCATGGCAACCAATCACGTGTCTGCTTTCATTTGCCAAATTGCTTATGAAATATGAGAACTAAAATCTGATTGGGTATCAAAATGTCCATAGTATCAGACTACTGGTAGATACTGTAACCAGGTGTAATGTGTTCCTAGGGAGCAAATTAAAGGATCTGTCATAAAAATAAAGGAAACATTGGAGAGACTGAGCCTGCCCTTTATAAAGGCAGCAGGACAACCTGAACTGGACACAAAGGGGCAGAGGCGTAAGATGAGGCTCAAAAAATCCACTCTGATATAGACGGCTCACTACTGAAGCAGCTAGAACGGAGTGGCTAAAATGAGGTCCTCAAAAAATCCACTCTGATATAGACGGCTCACTACTGAAGCAGCTAGAACGGAGTGGCTAAAATGAGGTCCTCAAAAAATCCACTACGACACAATGTGGATATTATGAGGACTTTCAGCTGCGCTCTGTTACGGTTTTTGCTTTGATGCTCCTCCCACTATTCAAAAAAATCCATTCCAGTCACTTCAGTACCAAATATACATAATGTAGTGGCTAAAATGAGGTCCTCAAAAAATCCACTCTGATATAGACGGCTCACTACTGAAGCAGCTAGAACGGAGTGGCTAAAATGAGGTCCTCAAAAAATCCACTACGGCACAATGTGGATATTATGAGGACTTTCAGCTGCGCTCTGTTACGTTTTTTGCTCTGAGGCTCCTCCCATTATTCGAAAAAATCAATTCCAGTCACCTCAGTACCAAATATACATAATGTAGTGGCTAAAATGAGGTCCTCAAAAAATCCACTACGACACAATGTGGATATTATGAGGACTTTCAGCTGCGCTCTGTTACGGTTTTTGCTTTGAGGCTCCTCGCACTCTTCGAAAAAATCCATTCCAGTCACCTCAGTACCAAATGTACATAATGCAGGGCACTGCGGCCGATGCCGCTGCCCCTGACTGCTGAGCCCCTCTCTACGTCCCCCATGGTCACCTCTCCCTCCTTCCCATTGTGCAATGCCCCCCGCTGACCCCCCTTCCCTGCTGGGACCTCCTCCAGGGCATATAAACAGCTGCCGGAGTCCCTCCTTCCTCTTACCACATCTGCCCTCAGGGTGAGCATCGCCGATGGACCCCCTGGAAGCAGCGGTAAGAGAAAGGAGCGGACGGGAGGGAGCCGAATGGCTTGCCTCCCTTGTGGGCACCAGCTCCCTCCTGCCGGTTCCCAGCAGCGGTGGGCGCAGGTCTTCCAGACCCTCCCGTCCACCGCAGCGTCTAAGCCACACCACAGATTCCAGGCGCAGGGCGGCCCGGTCCAGAAGGTCCGGTCCGCTTTCACCTCCTGCTCCCGGCCCTAGTCCCTGATCCCCCCCAAGATCACGCCGGTCGCCATGGCCACCTCGCGCACCTCCCCCCGCCGGGATGACGCGGCCCCGTGTGACTCCCTGTGGCATACGGAGGTCGCGTCACATCCTGCTATCCATGTTCGCCGCGTCACTTCCTGTGATGCGGCGATCACATGATAACTCGTCACTTCCGGTTTCGGGTCCCGGACCGGAAGTGACGTCAGAATCCTGAAAAGCAACAGAATGCGGTGTTCGGCGCACATATTAGCTGTTTTTAACAGCTGACATGTGTGACTACAAGTTACGGGTGGAATCGCTTCCACCTGCAACTTGTAACCCCTTACATCTCGCTGCCAAAGTCTGGCAGCGAGATGTATATGCGCAGGCATTACTATCACGTACCACCGCCCCCACCGAAAGTCACGTGCGTGATCACATGACTTTCGTTGGTTGCCATGGTAGCACAGGGTCATGTGATGACGCCTGTAGCTACCTTGAGTCACTTGCTCTCAGTGCCGGCATACTTCCGGCATTGAGGGTAAAGCAGTGTATCTGCAGGTCTCAGCTGTGTAGCTGAGATCTGCAGATAGTGCAGAGCGATCGAATTGTTGATCCATACATCCCCCTAAAGGGACAAGTTTAAAAAAAAAAAAAAAAAAAAATAAATAAAATAAAATAATAAAATAAAAAATAAATAAATAAAATTAAAAAAAATAAATAAATAAATAAATATGTATACATATATACACATATTTGGTATCGCCAAGTTCAGAAAAGCTTGATCTATCAAAATATAAAATCAATTAAAGAATAATAATGCTATAATGCTAATAATTTTATTCACTTGGGTAGCGCTGTCCACGGCGCTTTGTATGCATTGTCCCTAATCTGATTGTTAAATTTCGTAGCAGCAAAAAAAAAAAAAAAAAACCACCCAAAATTACGCTTTTGGTCACCGCGTGTTTTGCGTAACATCCAATAACAGGCGATCAAAAGTAGCATCTGCGCAAAATGGTACCATTAAAAAATGTAAACTCGAGACGCAAAATAAGCAGTCATTGCGCCATAGATCCCAAAATGAGAACGCTACGGGTTTCGGAAAATGGCGCAAAACGTACGCCACTTTTATTGGGCGATCTTGTTAACACCATCAGGAGTAGCTCTGGTTAACCCCGCGTTTGTACAACATCAGGATGTAACGCAGCAGCGCCCGACTTACACAGGGACGTGTTCTACTGCTGTGTATCACAGCTGGGAACTCACCTAACACCAGATACAGTTAAAATAAATAAATAAATAAAAGATTCGCGCAAACGAATACGTCGATATCTGTTCCCTAATATCAGTGGACCAAAAAACAGTCAACAAAGAAAAGAGTCAATTCGCAAAATACTGCAATACCATTTTCAACTCCTATAAAACCCATTGGGGTTCTGCGTGGTGGAAGTACGACGAAGAATTTAGAAGATGCTTGGCATTCCAACCGTTGGGAAGTTAAGGCCACCGATTCGTGGCTTATGATGGTGCAAAAGTCCCACCAGTCGTTTCCAGGCCCACCAAACTTTTCCTCTCACCACGCTACACCTGGAGCTGCAAATGTCCGTAGACCAGGTCGCTGTTGGCTTTTCAATGAAGGCCATCGCAGGTTTCAAGGACTCCACAAATACAAGCGCGAATGCTCATCGTGCGGAGGCAATCACACCTCCTCCAAATGCGATAAGCAACCAGACTGGCATCACACTAAAAATGCACCACCAAGTCCCAAAGACTCCAGTGAACGTGCACGTGGTGGAGCCATTGCTAGAACGTTACCCCAATAAGGCTGCGGCCAACGCTATTAGGGACGGTTTCAACCACGGTTTCTTTATCCCCCTTTATGTTCTCCTCAGAACTAACCTTCGCCCCCAACCTCAAATCGGCCCGGGACCTCCCACAGGTCCTGGCGAACAAACTACTGAAGGAAGTGGCGTTAGGCCGACTAGCAGGCCCATTTATAGATTTACCATTCTTAAACCCTCGCGTTTCACCCCTAGGGATAGTGCCTAAGAAAGAAAAGGGTGAATTTCGCCTCATACACTACTTGTCCTTCCCGGCTGGGCGGTCAGTCAATGACGGCATCCCCACAGAGGACTCAGCAGTTTCCTACGCATTTTTGACAAAGCGGTCGCACTGGTGCAAAAAGCAGGGTAAGGAGCACTAATGGCAAAATCGGACATAGCATCTGCTTTTCACCCGCTACTAGTGCACCCCGATTGTCCCACCTGCTAGGGCGCTATTTCAACAAAAAATTCTGTTACCACATGTGAATTACCATGGGTTGCTCCATATCCTGCTCACACTTCGAGCTCTTCAGCTCTTTCCTGGAATGGGTGGTTAAGTACGTGGCAAAGAATAAATTGGTCACCCATTATTTGGATGATTTCTTGTTCGTTTTCCCACACCAACTCTAAAGCATGCTCAACCGCGTTAAAATCTGTCCAGGTCATAGCGTTCAAGTTTGGTTTCCGCTGTTGGCCGAAAAAACAGTTGGCCATGTGACCTGCCTTTTCATTTGAGAATCGAAATAGACTCAATTATCATGATGTTTCGGCTACCACTCGAAAAGGTTGAAAAAACCACATCGCTCATTGACGGGTTCTGCGCGGTTCGTAAGGTAACCCTGGCGCAAATGCAATCTCTATTAGGCTTGCTCGCCTTCGCCTTTAGAGTCATGCCCATGGGAAGGGGCTTTTCCCTGAGGCTCTGCCTGGCCACTAGGAGCATAACTGCCTCCCATCAAAGGATTTGCATCACCAGCGCTCTACGTGAGGAGCTCGGTGTATGGAGGTCCTTCATAGTCATAGCTACTTACAATGGGCGTTCATGTTTCCAGGAACAGGAAGTTTCCAGCGCTGATATATCTATTTTCGGATGCTGCCGGGTCCACCGGATTCGGCCTTTACCTTGGTCCCAATTGGTGCGCTAATCGCTGGCCCAACACATGGCACCTGTCTGGGTAGACGAAAAAAAAAAAAAAAAAAACTTTACTCGAGCTGTTCCCTATAATAGTAGCTACAAGTCTTTGGGCAGAAAAGTTGGCGAACAATCGGACCCGCTTCAGGACTGACTACATAAGTGTGGTCCACGCCGTTAACCACCTCGCATCTTCCTCACCACCGGTGATCAGCTTGCTACGATACTTAGTTCTTAAGTGCCTTGAACATAATATCTGGGTCAGGGCCATCCACATACCGGGGATTGATAATACTATCGCTGATGCCTTATTGCATTTGATTTTCAGAAGTTTCGAGCATTGCACCCAGAATCTGACAACAATGGCCAAAAGTGTCCACAGTCCCTCTGGACGGTCCCTGTGGACAGTTGATTCCGCTGGTTAAGGCATCCCATCAGCGTGGCATTTGTATGGTAAGGCTGGGGACGAATGATTTCAATATAGTTCAACCGCTGCCTAGCCAGGTGTCCGCGGTTTTTCTTAGCAATTCCGTTGCTCGAGACATAACGCATCTACATACCAGTGGCTTGCCGGGCACAGTAGCGTAGTTGCGGGTTGCAGGAATAGCCTCTCACTTTCAGGTTCGTGGATGGACCGATGTCACCAAGGCCTTTCTGTTCAAACAGGCCGTTAAAGGCTGGAAGCGCTGGTGCACGGAGAACAGGAAGGCCAATTCATTCGCCATCCTTTCCGGCATAATAAACCAGCTAGGTGACGTTTGCACCAATGACAGCGAGGTCCTCTTGTTCTCGGCCGCCTTCTCGCTAGCATTCTTCGGAGCTTTGATGGTCAGCGAATTAGTTAGCAGGTCCCTAGGTCGCACCGGTGGTCTGTTACGCGACAATGTTATAGTTTGCAATGGTGGAGTACGGGTTCGCATAAGGCGCTCCAAAACAGATCAGCTCGGTAGAGGAGTTTGGTTCCCTATTTTCCCGTTTTCAGGTATCCTATGTCCCATCCTTACCTTGCAGCGACACTTAGAGTCTTGGGTTCCCAACAAATTCTTCTTGGAGCACGCAGAGTGATCCCGCTCATGGCGACACAACTTTCGGCATTGCTCAAAATGTCTATTTCCTACCTGGACCTACAACCAGGAGATTATGGCATGCACTCCTTCCGCATCGACACGACAACCGAGGCAGCAAGGGCCAGCTTCATACCTATCCTTGCAGTCCTGTAGTTCCCTGCCACCAGTTGTCCACTGTTTGGCACGTTTATATATTACACACAAAAAAAAAAAAAAAAAATAAATAAATAAATTGTTAACCGAAATGATATACATATATTTATTTATCTAAGCACCTTCAAACCTAAAGAAACATTAATACAATGATGTTTACTGACACGATGATGGAAAATGTTTTGCATACAAGAGAAGTAACCGTTTTTCTTTTAGATCTGTCGAGACCTAGCATCTGGATCCTAGGTCACTCACACATATTCTGGGCAGCACGGCGGACTGAGTCGAGACCGGGTGGAAGCGTGCTGGGAGTTTGTGACCTCAAGTTTCACTGGAGAAGAGTTCGGGGCCTGGCCTGGGCCCAGGTCCTGCCCGTGGTAGTGAGCATATCCAGAGTAGCCACTGGCCTACTGGTGCTGGTCATTCACGGGTGGAAATGACCTGGTAAATGTGAGGATCCAGGATCTGCTTGCGGTCATGCAAGTGGTCCTAGATAAGTTCAGCAGCTTCTTTCCTAGATAAGTTCAGCAGCTTCTTTCCTAGATAAGTTCAGCAGCTTCTTTCCTAGATAAGTTCAGCAGCTTCTTTAGCAACGTAGTGGGGGTACGGTCCAGTATATTACCGAGATTGAGTTGTACAGGGGCAAGGAACATAGCAGCTGTGGAAAGGTCAAGGCAACACGTTAATATGCAGATCGCCAAATTTATAGCGTCAGGAAGAGGGATAGTGCCTGGACACGAGATGCTGGAATCAGAGGTCAGCCGTTTGGTGCTAGAGGATGGTTTTAGCCTTAATGATATAGGCCTAGACAATTTCCTGTCGGACAGTAAGGACGGGGTTGAGCGGGCCATAAGGGCCCTGTGTGGGGGTCGCAGCTCAGGCTTGGGCCTTCGCCACTCCGTGGCCGGTGGAAGAGGGATTTGGTGAGAGCCAACCTGCCACGGACGGCCGTAGGCATCGGGCCTCCTCCCTCAGGTTTAAGGCGGATTTGTGCCTGTGGTTAAAGCTGTGGCCAAAATAACAAGCAACCCCCTTTTATATCAACATTGAATGGTGTTACGTGGATACCTTCAATAAAGTACAAAAGAAAGATATTCCATGTGTGGTCTCATTTATTGCGCGGTGGGGAGGGGGAACCGGTTGGTGGGTCTCGGCAGTCTGCAGGGCACTGCGGCCGATGCCGCTGCCCCTGACTGCTGAGCCCCTCGCTACGTCCCCCATGGTCACCTCTCCCTCCTTCCCATTGTGCAATGCCCCCCGCTGACCCCCCTTCCCTGCTGGGACCTCCTCCAGGGCATATAAACAGCTGCCGGAGTCCCTCCTTCCTCTTACCACATCTGCCCTCAGGGTGAGCATCGCCCGCCCTCCCTCCCTTAAGAAGGTTCTGTTACAAGTTCGGAAGTCAAAGCTGGTGGAAGAGGGATTTGGAGAACCTACCTGCCACGGACGGCCGTAGGCATCGGGCCTCCTCCCTCAGGTTTAAGGTGGTTTTGTGCCTACGGAAAAAGGTTATGGTTCAATTTCAAAGTCACAGCCGGTGGAAGAGGGATTTGGTGAGAGCCAACCTGCCACGGACGGCCGTAGGCATCGGGCCTCCTCCCTCAGGTTTAAGGCGGATTTGTGCCTGTGGTTAAAGCTGTGGCCAAAATAACAAGCAACCCCCTTTTATATCAACATTGAATGGTGTTACGTGGATACCTTCAATAAAGTACAAAAGAAAGATATTCCATGTGTGGTCTCATTTATTGCGCGGTGGGGAGGGGGAACCGGTTGGTGGGTCTCGGCAGTCTGTAGTGGCTAAAATGAGGTCCTCAAAAAATCCACTCTGATATAGACGGCTCACTACTGAAGCAGCTAGAACGGAGTGGCTAAAATGAGGTCCTCAAAAAATCCACGACGACACAATGTGGATATTATGAGGACTTTCAGCTGCGCTCTGTTACGGTTTTTGCTTTGAGGCTCCTCCCACTCTTCAAAAAAATCCATTCGAGTCACCTCAGTACCAAATGTACATAATGTAGTGGCTAAAATGAGGTCCTCAAAAAATCCACTCTGATATAGACAGCTCACTACTGAAGCAGCTAGAACGGAGTGGCTAAAATGAGGTCCTCAAAAAATCCACTACGACACAATGTGGATATTATGAGGACTTTCAGCTGCGCTCTGTTACGGTTTTTGCTTTGAGGCTCCTCGCACTCTTCGAAAAAATCCATTCCAGTCACCTCAGTACCAAATGTACATAATGTAGTGGCTAAAATGAGGTCCTCAAAAAATCCACTCTGATATATACGGCTCACTACTGAAGCAGCTAGAACGGAGTGGCTAAAATGAGGTCCTCAAAAAAACCACTACGACACAATGTGTGAAATTATAAGCACTTTCTCGGCTGCGCTCTGTTACTTTTTCGCCGTGAGGCTCCTCCCACTCTTCAAAAAACTAAATTTCAGTCACCTCAGTACCAAACTGTACATAATGAAGGCTACAGAGAGATCCTCAAAAATACCACTCTGATCCAATATTGTACGTTATGAAGACTGTCAGCTGCGCGGTTCCGTTTTTCCTTGTGAGGCTCCGCCCACTCTTTCAATGTCAGTCCTGCGGCCATGACTTGTGGAAATACGGTAAAATTAAAATTCCAGCAAAACTGAACAATCAGCGCTGTGTGGAATTATTTATATTGTAAAAAATAATAATAAAATGTAAGTTATAATAATAATGAAAATAAAAATTTGCCCTTTGGAAAAAAATAATAAATATAACAGTGTGAGCATCTAATAAATAAAAACATGAAATCATTCCAAATATAAATCTCATTCCAGCCCCTGCTCTGAGGCCTGGAGACCCCCGCTGTAGAAACTGAACTGTGTTGTATGGAGAAAAGATCACAGAGATCATCAAAAAATCAACTCTGATCTAGCCACCTCACTAGTGAAGCCGCTAGAACGGAGTGGATAAAATGAGGTGACCAAGAACATGTGACTGCAGCGAGGCCTCAAGAAATCAACTCTGATCTAGACACTTCAGTAGTGAGCCGGCTAGATCAGAGTTGAAAAAATGAGGACCACAAAAAACCCACTCTGATCTAGACACTTCAGTAGTGAGCCGGCTAAATCAGAGTGGAAAAAATGAGGCCTCCAAAAATCAACTCCGATATAGCCGGCTCACTACTGAAGCAGCTAGATCAGAGTTGATTTTTTGAGGACCACAAAAAATCAACTCTGAACTAGACGCAACCGATTTACCATGGCATGAAACAAGTCTGTGGCTGCACGAGAGAGAAATGTCCCCCAATCATCAAAAGTAAAAAGCACCTCCAGTATGAGTCTGTGTATAGGATTGTGTCTGTCTTTTGTGTATGATTATTTGTATGTGAATGTTTTCAAATATGTATACACTTCTATGTGACTATATCTGTGTATGTGTCTGTATATATGTGTGTGTATATGGCTGTACGCAGGTGTCTGTATATATGTGTGTGTATACGGCTGTACGCAGGTGTCTGTATATATGTGTATATGGCTGTACGCAGGTGTGTGTATGTGTATATGGCTGTATGCAGGTGTGTGTATGTTTATGCAGCTGTACGCAGATGTCTGTATGTGTATATGGCTGTACGCAGGTGTGTGTATGTGTGTACGGCTGTACGCAGGTGTCTGTATGTGTATATGGCTGTATGCAGGTGTGTGTATGTGTGTACGGCTGTACGCAGGTGTCTGTATGCAGGTGTCTGTATGTGTATATGGCTGTATGCAGGTGTGTGTATGTTTATACAGCTGTACGCAGATGTCTGTATGTGTATATGGCTGTACGCAGGTGTGTGTATGTGTGTACGGCTGTACGCAGGTGTCTGTATGTGTATATGGCTGTATGCAGGTGTGTGTATGTGTGTACGGCTGTACGCAGATGTCTGTATTTGTATATGGCTGTATGCAGTTGTCTGTATGTTTATACAGCTGTACGCAGGGGTGTCTGTATGTGTATACGGCTGTATGCAGGTGTGTGTATGTGTATACGACTGTACGCAGGGGTGTCTATGTGTGTACGGCTGTACGCAGGGGTGTCTATGTGCGACGGCTGTACGCAGGTGTCTGTGTGTATACGGCTGTACGCAGGGGTGTCCATCTATATACGGCTGTACGCAGGTGTGTCCATGTGTATACGGCTGTACGCAGGTGTGTGTATGTATATACGGCTGTACGCGGGTGTCTGTAAGGAGCTGTAGGCCCATCATACTGTGTATAGGGGAGGTATAGAGGTATATTATGTATAGGGAAGGGGTAGAGGCATCTTACTGTGTATAGGGGAGCCATGGGAACATCATACTGTGTATAGGGGAGGTATAAGGGCTTCATACTGTGTATAGGGGAGCTGTACATGGGAGGGACATTATTAAATGTTAAGTGGACACTTAGGAACCATTATTGTTATAGGGGAAGTCAGGGTATTGTGACCGTGAAAGGCACACTGGGGGCTCTATTACTTTCTAGGAACAATATGTGGGCACCTTTCTAGGGCACTTACACAGGTCATTAATATTTTCTAGGGGGAAATGTTACCATTTAGAGGGCACAAATGAGGCATTTTACCATGTAAAGAGCACAGTGGTGGCATTAATATGTGGGGGGCACAGTGGTGGAATTAATATGTGGGGGGCACAGTGGTGGCATTATGTGGAGGCACAGTGGTGGCATTATTAAGTGGGAGGCACAGTGGTGACATTATGTGAGGGCACAGTGGTGGCATTACTATGTGGGGGGCACAGTGGTGGCATTAATATGTTCGGAGCACAGTGGTGGCATTACTATGTGGAGGCACAGTGGTGGCATTATTATGTGGAGGCACAGTGGTGGCATTATTATGTGGGGGCACAGTGGTGGCATTATTATGTGGGGGGCACAGTGGTGGCATTACTATGGGGGGGGGCACAGTGGTGGCATTATTATGTGGGGGCACAGTGGTGGCATTATTATGTGTGGCAGTAAGAGGAGCATAGTTTTTGTGCACACAGCAGGTGCAGTAATAGGGACACACACGGCAGCAGTGGCTCAGTATTGGGGTGACGGCAGGATGAGGAGTTTGTGCAGGTTGGGATTAGATGGGGTTCGGTGCCGGAAGTGTGAGGAGTCAAATATGTCTTTGTTGTAATTTCTGTAGATGAGTTGTGGCTGGAAGAAGTTGTCATGTCGGTCTGGGCCAGATGGAAAAGACGGAAAAGGTGAACAACTCCATCCGAAAGAACGTCAGCTGTAAGTCACCATCTATAACTGCACTGTGACCTTTTGTATGTGCTGCAGCACCGATATCTACCACTATATAGTCACCATATAGCGGTAACATCAGTGTCATCTGCCGAGGTCCACTATACCCACGATTAGTCTGCGCCACCGTAGTTATCATGGTTACCTGGTAAGGGGCCCACTCAGATGTTTTGCCCCCCCTGAGCTGAAACCCTAGCTACGCCACTGGAGCCACCCCCTAAAGGCTCGAGTTCGGTTTGTCGAACGAGGCAAACACAAACACATAAAAACACATTATAAATGTAGACATACAGTTAATAAACATTGCTATAACACTTACAGGTCCCCGCGACTCGTCCTGCACTCTGTCTCCCGCGGCTTTTCCTTCCGATAATCGCTGCGTCCTCCCGGTAACCAGCACCAGCATAGGGCCTATCGTGACATCAAAATAGCCATGTGACCAGTCCCGTGTCTATTATCTCATTGGCTACAGACTGGTCACATGGCTAGACGTCATTGCTAGGTCCTGTCAGTACATCTCTCCAGTACGCGGTGCTCGTTTGTGCATCCCCGTGTACCGGTGATATGCTCTGGCACATGGTCAGCACCTCGTTCTGCTTCCCTGTTCCATTATTCACCGGCTGCCACAGCCGGTCAATAATGGAGATCACCGTTGCTATAGCAACGCGCCTGTCAGCGGTGACGTCACCGCTTACAACACGCAGCTGCTGATCACTCACTGAGTGATATAGACTGCACGGGAAGCAGCAGCGTCTTCCTCCCATGCAGCGCTGTCTGATGTAGCAGAGCTGCATTGGTTGAAGGAGAAAGAAGACAGAAGACCATGGATCGTGGAGAGATGCGAGGGAGTAATAAACATGGAGTCTCTAAGTGTGTCTGTGTATTTATTTCTATTAAAGTATTTTTTCTCTGTGTGGTGTCTTTTTTTTTTAACCCTTTATTGGAGATTCTTAATGGCCGGGTCAAACTTGCCTGACATTAAGAATCTCTGACTTAATACTAGCTAGTAAAACAAAGCTAGTATTAACTCATTATTACCCAGCGAGTCACCCGGCTTCAGGGCAGCTGGAAGAGTTGGATATAGCGCCAGAAGATGGCGCTTCTATGAAAGCGCCATTTTCTGGGGTGGCTGCGGACTGCAATTCACCACAGAGGGGCCCAGAAAGCTTGGGCCAACCTGTGCTGTGGATTACAATTCCCAGCTGCCTAGTTGTACCTGGCTGGACCCAAAAATGGAACGAAGCTCATGTCGATTTTTTTTTTTAAATTATTTCATGAAATTCATGAAATAATTAAAAAAAGAGCTTGGCTATTTTTTTAGTTCCCAGCCAGGTACAAATAGGCAGCTGGGGGTTGGGGGCAGCCGTACCAAAAATATGGCGAAGCCCACGTCATTTTTTTGGTGGGCAAAAACTCCTGCATACAGTCCTGGATGGAGTATGCTGAGCCTTGTAGTTCTGCAGCTGCTGTCTGCTCTCCTGCATACACTACTGAATGGAGCATGCTGAGCCTTGTCGTTCTGCAGCTGCTATCTGCTCTCCTCCATACAGACAGACAGCAGCTGCAGAACTACAAGGTTCAGCATACTCCATCCAGGACTGATGAAAAGAAAATTCCAGTAACTTGAGTCCAAACAGGAAATTCTTAAAATCGTTGATTTTTTTTATTATTCACATATTAAAATGTCCATGTTGGGGTGAAACAGACCCATAGAAGAGAGGACGCGTTTCAAACACACGGTTCTTCGTCAATCTCTAAAGCATGTACTAACAGGACTTGTTTAAAAAGAAGGGAGTAGAAACCCAAACATGTGTTTAATCAAATGGAAAGAGCTTTTCATTAAAACATTAACCCTGTGAGGGGAACTTTTTCTATATACAGGTATTCACACACGGTAACATAGGAATGAATGTCAATCATTGAAAATAGCAGCATCAGTAAGCAAACAATATTTCATTTCTTCTATTTAAACCTGTGGGAGTTCTAGTACCCATCAGGAAAATCCACTTTATTTCCCTCTGAAAAAGAATATACTATAAATTCCCTCCTCTTTTAGGCCGAAAACACACTTCTGCATAAAAAACGTCCGTGTGACACGGTCCATTTTTTGGGTCCGTGTTCCGTTTTTTTGGGGCATTTCTCCGGTACGTATGGCATCCGTGTGATGGCGTATGCGAGCCGTGTGTACGTGTAAAATGTCTGTGTTTGTGTGTAAAATGCCCGTGTATGTGTACGTGGAATGTCCGTGTGGAATGTCCGTTTGTGTGTTGCACAATGTCGTTGATACATGTCGGCTGACAGCAGACAGAGTTGCGCGATGAGAATGAACTCGGGTGAACTTCACCCGACTTCATTGTCATGCCGCGGCTCTGTCTGTGTGCCGCGTACTGATTAGCGGTCACCTGTGAAGGATTCACCAGTGACCGCTAATCCCCCAAGTGACTGAAGTTAGCAGCCCTCTCTCCTACTTACCGCTCCAAGATCACCAGCGCGGCGAGGAACAGCTGTGCAGAGAATACGCGGCAACAATTACTTTGAATATGCCGGCCGCTCATAAATCAATCTCGTATTCCCTGCTTTCCCCACCCACAGACGCCTGTGATTGGTTGCAGTCAGACACGCCTCCCACGCTGAGTGAAGGTGACCGGAGCTGCAGCAGACACCGCCGCGCCTGTCAGCTCCACGCAGCTAATGAAGGGAATAGCGCGATCAGCTGAGCTGTCACTGAGGTTACTTGCGGCCAACGCTGAATACAGCTGATCGCGCTATTCCCTTCATTAGCTGCGTGGAGTTGACAGGAGCGGCGGTGTCTGCTGCAGCTCCGGTCACCTTCATGCAGCAGAGCTGGATGCGACGCTGGACCATCCTGGAGTACGCTGGACATGGAGGGCTTTTTTGGGCTTATAAAATTGGTGAAAAGGCAATTTATTAGTGTTTTTTTTTCTAATAAAGGATTTTTCAGGGGTGTGTGTTTATTTACTGTAATTTACAGATTAATCATTCAAGGTATCTCGGGGAGACGCCTGACATGATTAATCTAGGACTTATTGGCAGCTATGGGCTGCCAATAACTCCTTATTACCCCGATTTGCTAACGCACCAGGGCAAATCGGGAAGAGCCGGGTACAGTCCCAGAACTGTCGCATCTAATGTATGCGGCAATTCTGGGCGGCTGCTGACTGATATTGTTAGGCTGAGGGGCTCCCCATAACGTGGGGCTCCCCATCCTGAGAATACCAGCCTTCAGCCGTATGGCTTTATCTGGCTGGTATTAAAATTGGGGGGACCGCATGCTGTTTTTTTAAATTATTTATTTATTTTACTGCACAGTATAGACACGCCCACCGGCTGCTGTGATTGGGTGCAGTGAGACAGCTGTCACTCAGCGTGGGGGGCGTGTCTGACTGCAACCAATCACAGGCGTCTGTGGGTGGGGGAAGCAGGGAATACGAGATTGATTAATGAGCGGCTGGCATATTCAAAGTAATTGTTGCCGCGTATTCTCTGCACAGCTGTTCCTCGCCATGCTGGTGATAGGGGAGCGGTATGAGCCGGGGGAAGAAAAAAACCGAGCGCCAATGTAAGTATGACTGAGAACAGCAGAAAAAAAGGTAAGTATACTGAATTTAATTTAAAAAAAAAAAGAAAAATAAGATCGCTAGTGTAAAAACGCACATGCACGAAACGTGCTGAAAACGGACATACTCCGTGTGTGGTACGTGCAGGCACGGACCCATAGACTAAAGCGGGTCCGTGCCTGCATGCTGCCGGCCAAAAACGGACATGTTGTCCGTGTAGAAAAGCGCACACAAGTACTTACCACACGGTCACACGTTCCGTGTGATTTTACGTGTGTGTGCCATCTACCATTGAATAACATGGGTCTCCGTGTGTACGTGTCTCCGGTACGTGCAAATACGTACCGCACACGTACAGATTAAACGGATGTGTGTTGCGAGTCTTAGGAAGTTTTACTTTCTCAATAGCATTCACTTTCATGCCATCAAAACTACCAGCATGTATATCATGAAAATGCTGGGAAGCACTAGACAACTTTCTAGATGTGGTATTATTCACATCAAAAATGTGTTCGGATATCCTTTTTCTTAGGGAACATGAAGTGCTGCCAATATACTGCAGTTGACAAATTGTGCAGGAGATCAAATAAACCACATGGTCTGAACCACAGTTGATCACAGAAGTGATTTGGTACGTTTTTTTATCAGCATATGAAGAAACATTTTTTACATTCAACATATAATAACAAAGTCCATATTTCTTATGTCCACACTTATATGACCCTGTGGTTGGTAACCAATTACGGGCAGTTTTTGCATCTTCAACAGAACCGCATCTACTAGTGTGATCACTTGGTGATAAGATGGAGCTTAAAGTCGTGTTTCTCTTAGAAATGAACTTCACCCCGTCTTTTAATATATGATGTAAAGTGTCATCTGTAGACAAAATTGGAAGATATTTTTTGACAATCTTGATCACATCATAATAGCTGCTGCTGTATTTTGTAGAAAAAACTACCGGTAATTTATTTTGAAAATTATCTTTATTTTTATTCTTGTTATTCATTTCAAGATATTGGGATCTTTTTTTGGTATTTGCTTTAATTTTTGCCCTCTGAAGATTTTGAATATTATACCCTCTGGCCAAGAACCTTCTAACCTTCTAATAAAGAATCAACGATTTTAAGAATTTCCTGTTTGGACTCAAGTTGCTAGAATTTTATTTTCATCATTACCAAAGAATCTGCCGACTTTTGTCCTTTTACGGTCCACAGGCTACGGTCTCCTATCAAGCAGGTGAGCTGGGTAAAACCTTCCTTCTCTTTACTCCATCCAGGACTGTATGCAGGAGTTTTTTGCCCCCAAAAAAATAATATGGGCTTCACCATGTTTTTGTATGCTAGCCAGGTACAGCAGGCAGCTACTGGCTGCCTCCAACCCCCAGCTGCCTATTTGTACCCGGCTGGGAACTAAAAAAATAGGGAAGCCCTTTTTTTAATTATTTCATGAATTTCATTTAATTAATTTGACAAGTAGGCAGCTGGGGATTGGAATCCGCAGCTCAGGGTGCCCAAGCTTTCTAGGCACCCATGCTGCAAATCTTCTGGCGCTGTATCCAACTCTTCCAGCTGCCCTGGTGATGGGTGGCTTGCTGGGTAATAATGGAATTAGGGCTAGCTGTATATTATCAACTGGCCCTAAGCCCGAAATTCATGGTGTCACGCCAATATTAGACATGGCCACCATGAATTTCTAGTACAGATAAAAAAAACACAACACACAGAAAAATATTTTTATTAGAAATAAAACACAACACAATTAGTGACTCCATCTTTATTGAAATAAAGAACTCCCCTTCGCAATAATGCTGGGTCAAGGGTCCCGCGCCGTCCAATCCGGATCCAATATCATCTGATCGGTTTGCTGGAAGGCAAAATGGTCAGATGATGTGTCAGGTTCAAGGGCCTGAATCACATGACACAGCAGCTGATTGTATAAACAGCTTTTATACAATCAGTTGATGCATCAGTGCAAAAAAAAAAAAACTACACACTTCAGTGCAGACTCCTGTCCGACAGCATCAGCTGATAGTTTAGCCGGCAGGGCGGTATAAAGCCGGCCACACCGCTCAACTTATAGTGTCAGTTGATTCCGTCAGGAGACCACATCAGCTGATCATCGCCAGGTCTGAGAAAGAGAGAGAAAGAAGAGAGAGAAAGAAGAGAGAAAAAGAGAGCGAGAGAGGAGAGAGAGAGAGAGAGAGAGAGAGAAGAGAGAGTGAAGAGAGAGAGAGGAGAGAGAGCGAGAGAGAGAGGGAAAAAGAGAGACTGAGAAAAAGAGAGAGAGAGAAAGAGAGAAGGAGAGAGAGAGGAGAGAGAGACAGAGAGAGAGAGACAAAAGAGAAAGAGAAGAGAGAGAGACAGAAGAGAAAGAGGAGAGAGAAGAGAGAGGGAGAGAGAGCAAGAGACAGAGAGAGAGAGAGAAAAAGAGAGACTGAGAAAAAGAGAGAAAGAGAAAAAGAGAGAAAAAGATGGAGAGAGAGGGAGAAAGAGAGAGAAAGAGAGAGAGAGAGTGTGAGAGAGAAGAGAGAGACAGAAGAGAGAGATGAGAGAGAAGAGAGAGAGGAGAGAGAGAAGAGAGAGGGGAGAGAGAGAGAGAAAAAAAAGAGACTGAGAAAAAGAGAGAAAGAGAAAAAGAGAGAAAAAGATGGAGAGAGAGGGAGGGAGAGAGAGAAAGAGAGAGAGTGATATATAGAGAGAGAGAAGAGAGAGAGGAGAGAGCAATGCAACCTCATTCTATGAACTGCTCCAATTTTAGAGGTGTGTCCTGCGGCTCACAACTGATGTCTGGCTCCTCCCCTCAGTGCATAATTAAATTAAATTATAATTATAAATATATAATAATTATAAATTTAAAATTAAAAATTAAAAAATTTAGAAAAAAAGAAATTAAATTCTTTACCAGGACCGGGACTAGAACTCTTGAAGTTATGCTTCTTAGGCGAGCACGCTATCCACTTAGCTATTGCCTTTAATGATAAAGATAGGCAGATTTGGTAATCATGACGTCTGCATTGCTGAAGTCTCTGCTGACCACGTGATTCACTTCATTGCTACATGGAGCTGATACAGAGCACTTGTGTTCTGTAGCAGAGCTGAGAGTGTCGTGTGGATTACGTCGGACCTGGAGGGGTATTTGGAGATTTAATAAAATGGTGAAACAGTGTTTTTTTAGTCTTTTATTCCAAATAAAGGATTTTTCGTTGTGTGTGTTTCTTTACTTTCACTTACAGTTTAATCATAGAAGGTATCTCGGGGAGACGCATGGCATGATTAAACGCATTATTACCCTGATTGCCACCGCACCAGGGCAATTTGGGATGAGCTGGGTGGAGTCCCGGGACTGTCGCATCTAATGTATGCGGCAATTCTGGGCGGCTACTGGGTGATATTGTTGGGGTGGTGGGATCCCCATACCGTGGCGCTCTCTATCCTGACAATACCAGCCTCCAGCTATGCGGCTTTATCCTGGCTGGTATCAAATATGGGGGGAACCGCATTTTTTGTATTATTTATTTATTTCACTGCACGATATAGAGCCGCCTGCCGGCGTTTGTGATTGGTTGCATTGAGACAGCTGTCACTGATCATGGGGGCGTGTCTGACTGCAACCAATCATGGACGCCGGTGTGCGGGGAAAGCACAGAATACCTGATTGAATAATGAAGCGGCAGCCATTTTCTAAAGAGGAAAAGACGCCGCAGATTTGTGACAGCCGTGCAGCGAGACACTCGTGATCGGTGAGTAGGAAAGAGAGAGGGATTGTGCTGGGGACGCAGGACGCAAGCAGATAGCAACGTGTGCACATAGCCTTACTGTGAAAAGCCACATTTTTGTTGATCGAACCGTTCTCGAACCTAACTCGAACTGTCGAGCTTTTAACAAACAGGTCGAGTTCAAGCTCGAGCTCGAATACTCCCCAAAATCACTTGAACATGAAATTGGTGAACCTCGAACATCGAACAACTCTAGTCACATGCCGCAGTCTTCGCCCTCCCCCTTAGTTTTCAGGAGCAGTCTCTTAGCGCGACTCACTGGTTTCACTTTCCAGTCTCGAGAGTCACTTCCGCCAGCCACGTTCCCAGGGGGAGGGGCTTCCACTTCGCGCTCTTTCTTGGGGAAGAAGACGCTGGGCTGTCGTTTTTCACACCCAAAGATGGCGGCAAAATGGCGACTTTTCAAGATTTTTACAGCGGAGCACCGCTGACTGTCCAGAACAAGAAACATTTCCACCAGGAATGTGAATGGGTCACTATCCTGTTCGTGACGGCAAGTTTCGAGGTGTGCCGCCCCCAATGGCAGCAGCCGGGCTGCCCGGATCAGGACCTGCGATGTGGACCCGGGGGTCTCGCGGACACTTCGAATAAAAGGGGGGATTGATTGTATGTGGGATTTTCTATACAGTCCATGTCGCCACCCACGGTGAGTGGTGAGATGTGACACCACCGCTACTGTTGGGGAGCACCTGGGGCTGATGGGATGGCAGCTGGATGTTAACCCCTCTGTGGGTAGGGATGGATGCCCCAGGGCCCAGTGTCTCTGGTGGCTGCAGGGGCCGGCGCGCCCAGTCAGACCGGGGGATGTTAGGCTACTCTGATTGAAGAAATCACACATGTCCAGTGTAACCAAGGTGCCAGTGGCCAGAGCTCCGCGGCCGGGTGTATTCTGTTCCCTCACCCGGGGTCATGGTCTGTGTTACTCTCCTCTGCACTGTTTTTAGTTCTCTTTGGACTTCTCGGTATGGAACTCGGGAGTCCGCTTCCAGAACTACGGGTGGGAGCCTTGCCCGCAGACGCTGACCCTTGAGATCTAAAGGGGCCCTGGCGGATGACCTATCCCCCCCCTGTGGGCTGCTGGTCTGCTATTGGGACTTTGGGTGGGACAGGACCTGTAATCCTGTCCTCAACTGGTTAATTAACAAAGTCGGTTGTTCTGGTCTCTGATTCAGGGTCCAGGTACCCCCTCTGTGCACGGTTTCCGGGTCGGTTCTCCGGTGTCTGAACTGGCGGGCTCCTACCCTGTCCACCTCGGATCTCCGGCAGCTGTCTTCCCGTCTCCTGTCAGACACGGACCACCGTCTGCCACCTAGCCAGCTCGCTGGGGCTCCAACCCCAACGCCTATCCTCTCTGGCTTCTCACTTGCACTTTACTCTCTCTTCTCCTCTCTAAACTCTCAGGGCAGCTTTGCACGTTGCAACATCGCACAAGCAATGTCGGTGGGGTCAAATCGAAAGTGACGCACTTCCGGCGTCACTTTCGAGATCGTAGTGTGTAAATGCTAAGATGATACGATTAATGAGCGCAAAAGCGTCGTTATCGTATCATCGTTCCAGGCTCCGACTTTTTCATAATTATGCTGCAGCGTCAGGTACGATGTAGTTCCTCGCTCCTGCGGCTGCACACATCGCCGTGTATAACGCTGCAGGAGCGAGGAACATCAGCTTACTTGCCGCCGGCGGCTATGCGGAAGGAAGGAGGTGGGCAGGATGTTTACATCCTGCTCATCTCCGCCCCTCCGCCGCTATTGGCCGCCTGCCATGTGACGTCGCTATGACGCCAAACGACCCGCCCCCTTAGGAAGGAGGCGGGTCGCCGGCCAGAGCGACGGTCGCAGGGCAGGTGAGTGCATGTGAAGCTGGAGTAGTGATAATTTTCGCTATGCCAGCTATCACAAGATATCGTACCTACGACGGGGGCGGGGACTATCGCGTGCCACATCGCAGCATCGGCTTGCGATGTCGCAACGTGCAAAGCCCGCCTCACTCTCCACTTCAACTCTCACTTGAAGGTCAACTTGAACTCACTCTTTTCCCGCCCCGGACTCTCTAGACCCCCTAGGTGGGCGTTTCCTTCCACCTGGTCCTGCTCACTGGTGTGCCTGTCCTGCCCTGGGGGGGTGACTAGGGTTTTATTGGCTTAGTGTAACCCTCTGAGGGAAGGTGTTGTGCAGGGGACTATTTGTGTGTGACCACCTGGCGGCGAAAGGGCGTCACACTTTTCCTACCTGCAGATATTCTGTATCTGATGCAAGTGTGCCGCCCCCATGCCTGTAGCAGCCGGGCTGCTCGGATCTGGACCCGTTGTGTGTGGCTCTAGGGATCCTCCGGACCCGGGGGTCACACGGACACACCAAATGAAAAGGGGGACGTAGTTGTACGGGGTTGGACGTACTCAGATCGTGACGCCACCCACGGTGTGTGGTGAAGTGGGACACCACCCCTGCTGTTGTGGGACACCCGGGGGAGATGTAGTGGAAGCTGGATGTTAACCCATCCGTGGGTAGGGATGGTTGCCCCGGGACCCAGTGTCTCTGTGCATAGTATGCGACCCGGGACGTATCGGGATGGTTGGTTACTCACAGTTAATTGAATCACATGAGTCTTTTGGTAAACCAAGGTGCTGGTGGCTAGCCGCCGTGGCCGGTTGTACTCTGGTCCCCCACCCGGGCTGGTGGTCGCCGTCTTTCCCCTCTGCACCGGTGTTTGTAGATAGGACTTCCCAGTTTGGAACGCTGGAGTCCGCTCCCGGTTTGTTGTGTACCTGAGGAGCCGTGCCCCTCTGACGCTGAACCGTGGGATCTACAGGCCCTGGCGGTGGCCCTATCCCTCTCTGTGGGTGGTTGTCTACTTTTCGGGACTTAGGTTGGGACAGGACCTATAATCCTACCCTCAATCGGTTAATTAGCTAAGCCGTTGGTCCCGGTCCTGGCTTCAGGGTCCGAGTACCCCCTCCGTGCTACGGTTTCCGAGTCGGGTCTCTGGTATTGGTATCGGCAGGCTCCAACCCTGCCCCGGTCCACCTTGGATCTCCGGCTGCCGTGTTCCAATCGCCTGCCGACGGGGACCACCATCTACCACCTAGCCAATGTGTTAGGGCTCCAACCCTGACACCTGTCAGTTTAGCCTCAGGTCTACAGCACAGCCCTGGACTCCACTCCACTCCACACTCAAAACTGAACTGGAATTTAATCTGTTTGTTTTCTCGCCCCGGGCTGTCTAGACCCCTAGGTGGGCGCTCCCTACCGCCCGGTACCACCCACTAGTGTGTCTGTCTTTCCCCGAGGGGGGTGACTAGGGTTTCTGGTCGGCTGTATGTAACCTAGGTGAAGGAAGGTGTTAGGCGGGGGCCTATGTGTGACTACCTGGTTTTGCCAGGGCGTCACACAAGTTTATGGGGGAAATCTGCACAAAGAAATTTAGTGTACCCGCAAGAGAAATGGACACGCTGCGGATCTGAGACACGCACCACGGTCAGATTACACTGAGAAGCCCAGTGGCCGGAGAGGTCTATAAATCCTTCCACTTTGCTGTAAGCAGCATCAAAAACTCACCAAACATTAATCATGGGAACGTTGTCTGACACTTCAGACATCAAATAATGTTAATTTCTTACAGGCGCCTACCTTCAATTCATCTAAACAAACATCATGGATTACTGTAAGAGAAATATGTGGCTGACCCCTGGCATTGCCCAGCAAAATCAGCAGCTTACTGGAGAATACAGAAGGCTTCGAAAAACTCAGGTTAAAGGGGTATTCTCATCTCCAAGATCCTATCCCAATATGTAGTAGGTATAATAATAATAATAATAGCAAATACCTCCACGTAGAAATGTAGTATAGTTCTTCTGATTATCTATGTTTCTTACCTCATGTGCAGGGCATTGCAGCTTAGGTTTCCATGGTTACGATCACAAGCACCTAAGTAACTGGCTGTCACCATAATATGAGCTGTAACCATGGATACCTAAGCTACTGTAATTACCTGCACATGAGGTAAGCGACAGCGAATCAGGACACCTATATTACATTTCTGATTGGAGGCATTAGCGAATATAATTATTTTTACACCTACTAAATATTGGGACAGGATCTTGAAGATGGGAATACCTCTAAGGCCAAACACAGTGAGAGAATCACTGATGCTGATCACCACTGTGTTTTCTAGTTTGTTAGACAATCACTTTATTATATTAGAATTATTAATAATAAAAAAATACAGAAAATAATAAAATCCATGTATTGTTTATTTTTTGGGTTGAGGAATTCAAAAGAGATTATTCCAGAATTTTGCCATTAAGCGCTTTGAAAAGTTGCACTTTTTTTTTCACAACGCGGAAGATGTGTAAGAAGTTTGCAACTTTTGGAGTGAGGCTCACGCCAGTTTTCAGATGTTCCTGACTCATTAAAGGATTTTCCCACAAACAAAGTTTAATTTTAAAGTTGATTTTAAAACATAGATCTTGGATTAATAATAATTTCCACAATTGGACGTTTTTTAAAAAAAGTTCCTGTTCTGAGATAATCTTATATATGTGCCCCTGCTATGTACTGTGTAATGGCCGTGTCTGACCGTACAGGGACATGGTGTGATCATACCACAGCTCCTGGGCAGGGGAGAAAGCAAATGGGAGTATACAGACAGTACAGCACGGGATCACAGCTTACCTCAAAGAAAGAATAATTTTTGATCCCGTACTGTAATGTCTTTATACTCTTTTGCTTTCTCCCCTGCCCAGGAGCTGTGGTATGATCACACCATGTCCCTGTACAGTCAGACACGGCCATTACACAGTACATAGCAGGGGCACATATATAAGATCTCAGAACAGGAACTTTTTTTTTAAACACGTCCAATTGTGGAAATTATTATTAATCCAAGATCTATGTTTTAAAATCAACTTTAAAATTAAACTTTGTTTGTGGGAAAATCCTTTAATGAGTCAGGAGCATCTGAAAAGTGGTGTGAGCCTCACTCCGAAGTTACAAAATTATTGCTCAACTCCGATCTATTGATCATAATCAACTTTGTCCATGGGAAAATCTCTTTAAGAGACATACGCCTCCCAAAGAATCAAAACGGTCTGACTCCAGCACAACCCCTCATCAAGACTGGCATCATAACCGCTAATCCTGATGAATTGGGGAATAAATCTTTACTTGAAAGCTTTAAATGGAAGAGAAAAGTGGTGTCTGCAGAGAGGAGGTCATGTGACTGGCAGGTGCCGGCAGGTGAGCGGCAGTTACTGGTCACTACGGCAACTGAACACTTCTTGGATTGAGAGTTTTACATTTTGCAGGATCTCCAGGATTACACCACACTTTACTGATCATCGTGTGGTGAGTATCATTCTTTGTATCCCATGTACAGTACATACAGCACAATACACTCACATCACACAGTCTATATGCACAGAGATAAGGAGAGAACTGTTCCCATGATTTGGAAGGAGCTGTATAACTTATTTCTAGGGTGAATCTTAGGCTGGAAACACATCTATGCGAGTAAAATCGGTCCGACTGGGCTGAAAAAAACTCGGCTGATTTTAGTTCACGTTAGGTCCGAGTGCAACGCAAGTGCGATGCTTTTTCTGAATAAATTAATGATTTTACTAGCGTGTGTAATGCGTGTGTAATGCGTATTTTTTACTATGTCATCTGCCATTCAGCTCTGCTACATGGCCGCTGACAGCAGACACAGACAGCCATGTAGCAGAGCTGAATGGCAGATGACAGCAGACACAGACAGAGCCGCACGATCAGAATGAACTCGGGTTAACTTCACCCGACTTCATTGTCATGCTGCGGCTCTGTCTGTGCCGCGTCCTGATTAGCGGTCACCAGTGAAGGACTCACCGGTGACCGCTAATCCCCTGAGTGACTGAAGTTAGCAGCCCTCTTTCATACTCACCGATCACCGGCGCAGCGCTGCACGGCATTCACACTGCTCTGGCGGCTTTTACTATTTTGAAAAAGCCGGCCGCTCATTAAACAATCTCGTATTCCCTGCTTTACCCGCCCACAGGCGCCTATGATTGGTTGCAGTGAGACACGCCCCCACGCTGAGTGACAGGTGTCTCACTGCACCCAATCACAGCAGCCGGTGGGCGTGTCTATACTGTGTAGTGAAATAATTAAATAATTAAAAAAAACGGCGTGCGTTCCCCCTCAATTTCAATACCAGCCAGATAAAGCCATTTGATGAAAGGCTGGTATTCTCAGGATGGGGAGCTCCACGTTATGGGAGCCCCCCAGCCTAACAATATCAGTCAGCAGCCGCCCAGAATTTCCGCATACATTAGATGCGACAGTTCTGGGACTGTACCCGGCTCTTCCCGATTTGCCCTGGTGCGTTGGCAAATCGGGGTAATGAGTTAATAGCAGCCCATAGCTGCCACTAAATCCTAGATTAATCATGTCAGGCGTCTCCACGAGATACCTTCCATGAGTAATCTGTAAGTTACAGTAAATGAACACACACACACACACACACACACACCTGAAAAATCCATTATTAGAAATAAAAAACACTAACAAATTCCCTGGTTCACCACTTTAATAAGCCCCAAAAAGTCGTCCATGTCCGGCGTAATCCAGGATGGTCCAGCGTCGCTTCCAGCTCTGCTGCATGGAGGTGACCGGAGCTGCAGAAAACACAGCCGCTCCTATCAGATCCACGCAGCAACTGAGGTGACTATCGCGATCAGCTGAGCTGTCACTGAGGTTACCCGCTGTCACTGTTGGAGGATCCAGCGGTGGCCGCGGGTAACCTCAGTGACAGCTCAGCTGTTTGCGATACTCACCTCAGTTGCTGCATGGAGCTGACAGGAGCGGCGGTGTCTTCTGCAGCTCCTGTCACCTTCATGCAGCAGAGCTGGAAGCGACGCTGGACCATCCTGGATTACGCCGGATATGGAGGGCTTTTTGGGGCTTATTAAATTGTTGAACCAGGGAATTTGTTAGTGTTTTTTATTTCTAATAAAGGATTTTTTCGGGTGTGTGTGTTTATTTACTGTAACTTACAGATTATTCATGGAAGGTATCTCTGGGAGACGCCTGACATGATGAATCTAGGACTTATTGGCAGCTATGTGTCGCGGGCGGAGGAGGGGACACTGCGCTCTCCCACTGCTCGGGTCCGGCCGCTGCTGCTGCGGCTACTGCTCGGTGGTGGCTCGAGCGGTGAGCCGGATCCCGGGGACTTGAGTGGCGCTCCTCGCCCGTGAGTGAAAAGGGTGGGGATTGATTGTGGGGATTTGGTATTGTCCGTGACGCCACCCATGATTGTGGTGATATTGGTGACACCACCGCTGCTCTGGACGGGGATCCCGGGAGCGGTGACAGGGAGCAGCTTGGTTGTTATTTCTCCCCTCCGTGGGTAGGGGGTTGGTTGTCCCGGGGCCCGGTGATTGGGTAGGGATGGATGGCAGACGGGTTACGGGGCCTGGAGAGGTGCAGGGTCGCAGGGGCAGCGCTGTGCCGCACGGCATGGTGGTACTCACTCAGCCAATGATGAGGACACAGTTCTCGGTAAAACACATGGCTGGATGGACGGGTCCCACAGACGGCTGCGGTGTTTCTCCTCCCAGCAGGTTGATGGTGACTGCCTTTCCCTGCACCTATGTACTGTAACGGTTCCAATGGGTTCCCACCGGTAACCCGCTCCCCAGCTTGGATATGGGCCGGAGGAGCCCCCTCTGCCCGCAGGCTCTGGCCCTGGGAAACGGTTGCCTTGGCGGTGGCGGTGTCTCCCTCTCTTGGTTGGACTGTTGCCTTCTGTCGGGACTTGGCTGCTGGGAAACCCAGGAGGTTCCCTTCGCTAACGAATTTGGCAAATTCACGGCAACTCCTAGCCTTGCCGGGGTCCGTAAGCCCCTGCCAGATGGTGCTGGCTTCTCTTTGCGTACCGGTCCGGTACCGCCAGGCCACCGCCCGTCCACGGTCTTTACGGTAAGCTCTGATAGGCCACTCCTGCAGACGGTCACCACCGTCTGCCAACCTTGCTGATCCGTCCGGGCCACACACCCGGACCAACTTCAGGCTGCTCTCTTGCTACTTCACTCCTCTCACTTTCACTTCCCTAGCTGATCTCTCTCCACTCCTCAACTCATCTGCCTGGTTTTCCCGCCTCCAGGACTGTGAACTCCTTGGTGGGTGGGGCCAACCGCCTGGCCCACCCCCTGGTGTGAACATCAGCCCCTGGAGGAAGGCAACAAGGGTTTTGTGTCTGACCTCGGTGTGCCTGACCGGGAGTGTGGGGTGTGTTGGTGATGTTCTCTGTGGCCCCTGGCTTGTCCAGGGCGCCACATATGGGCTGCCAATAACTCCTTATTACACCGATTTGCCAACGCACCAGGGCAAATCGGGAAGAGCCGGGTACAGTCCCAGAACTGTCGCATCTAATGTATGCGGCAATTCTGGGCGGCTGCTGACTGATATTGTTAGGCTGGGGGGCTCTCCATAACGTGGAGCTCTCCATCCTGAGAATACCAGCCTTCAGCCGTATGGCTTTATCTGGCTGGTATTGAAATTGGGGAGGACCGCACGCCGTTTTTTTTAATTATTTAATTATTTATTTCACTGCACAGTATAGACACGCCCACTGGCTGCTGTGATTGGGTGCAGTGAGACACCTGTCACTCAGCGTGGCGGCGTGTCTCACTGCAACCAATCATAGGCGCCTGTGGGTGGGTTCAAGCAGGGAATACAAGATTGTTTAATGAGCGGCCGGCTTTTTCAAAATAGTAAAAGCCGCTGCAGCAGTGTGACCGCCGTGCAGCGCCGCGCCGGAGATCGGGGAACGGCGAGTATGAGAGAGGAGGGGAAAATGACCGACAGACTGTGAGAGAGGGACAGAGATAGTGACGGACCGACAGAGAGAGAATAGAAAGCGAGAGACCGACTGATAGAGAATAGTGATTGACAGACATTGCGAGACATCACTCGTTTCCAGTGTTTTAGGAAACATGCGAGAAATGTATTTAGAAAATCGGATGTCACTAGGATGGTGTGAGTGCCGTCCCGTGACATGCGATTATTTACACGCTCCCATAGACTTGCATTGGAGAGACTCGCAGTAGAAATTCGCAAAAAAGCAGCATGCTGCGATTTTTTTCTCAGTCCGATTTGGACTGAGAAAAAAAAAAAAAAAAAAAAATAATCGCAAATGCGAGCTGAATCATTCACTAACATGTGTCCGATTCCAATGCCAGTTTTTCTCGCATTGCTCTACTGCGAGAAACTCGCAAGTGAGAAGCAGCCCTTAATGAAATCCTCTCAGCAGATAAAACTCTGCAGATAAATGCTGTGTTACATAACGTGTGGCAGTCTAATTGGAAAAAGGAAAACAATGAATTTCTCTTCTCCCTGCAGCCGCTCACTTCCAGCTCTTGGGGCGGCCCCAGGGCAGTGACCAGTCAGCGATCACTACACAGCGAGCGATGGGTGAGATTACACAGCCCTCACTGTGTGGTGATCACTGACGGATCACTGCCCAGGCACCGATGACTGGAAATGAGTGGCTGCAGGGAGAACATCATTTTTTTCTCCCTGGAGTCACACTTCCTATCACATTGCTGCACATGGTTAAACCAGTATTTATCTACAAATAGCTCCTTTGCCTGCAGATTACTGGCGTTTTATTGAAGACACGTTTCCTTCTACAGCAGTATGCCCCTCATGTTTTACGTTTTGTTGGAAACTGACCATAAGACTATTTACATCATATGCAGACACTTGTTTAATGTATACACTATTTATGTTTAATGTGTTTGTTAAAATGACTGGTATAGAATAATTGTATTAAAGTAATCAACATTTTCTACCTACAACCTCTCCAATTTGTTCTTTAATTCCTTTTGTTCCTTCTTTCTCCTCTTCCTCTGCGTTGATTGAGGACGGAAAAAGAATACATAACTGCTGTAAAGTGTACGTGTTTGTACAAAACTTATTAAATAACAAATAAAGTTATTATTAAATTAAGATAACATTTTAATTAATTGTATAAATTTTTTCTGCTATGGATTCCTGAGATGACAGATGCCCCTGTGTATTATTGGTCAGAGGATCTGTTTTGCTTATACAGTATGTCTCAGTATATACATTAACCTTGACAACGTGCACGATTTCCGTTTTTGCGGTTTCAATTTTTCCTCCACTTCTTCCCAGAGCCATAACTTTTCTTATTTTTCTGTCTTCATAGACATAGGAAACCATAAGTTTTACCATATGGTGTACTGGAAAACAGCAAAAAAATTCCAAGTGTGGAAAAACTGCAAAAAAAAAAGAGTTGGATTGCACAATAGTTTTGGGGATGTCTTATTCACGGTGTTCACTATTTGGTAAAACTGATGTGTGGGTATGATGCCTGAGGTCGGTGCGAGTTTGTAGACACCAAACCTGTATAGGTTTACTTGTATCTAAGGGGTTAAAAAAAAATGCACAAGATTGTCCAATAAAAGTGGCGTACGTTTTGCGCCATTTTCTGAAACCCGTAGAGTTCTCATTTTTTAGGATGTATGGCTCAGTGACATCTTATTTTTTGCGCCTCGAGCTGACGTTTCTAATGGTACCATTTTTGCACAGATGCTACGTTTTGATCGCCTGTTATTGCATTTTGCGTAAAACTTGCAGCAACCAAAAAACTTAATTTTGGCGTTTGGTAAACTGCGTAGTGGCAAAAAATTTCCAATCAGATTAATTGATTTTATATTTTGATACATCGGGCATTTCTGAATACGGCGATACCAAATGTGTATATATATTTTTTTAACCCTTTAATTTTCAATGGGGCGAAAGGGGGGGTAATTTGAACTTTTAGGTTTTTTTATTTATTTAATATTTTTTTATACTTTTTTTTATTGTACTAGTCCCCCTAGGGGGCTATAGCGATCGCTCTGACCTATCTGCTGATCACAGCTATACAGCTGTAAACAACAGATAGTGAAAACGTCATAGCTGCAGGCGTCATCAGATGACCCTGTGCTACCATGGCAACCACCGAAAGGCACGTGATCAATCACGTGACTTCCGGTGGGGGCGGCGGTAAGTGAAAATCTTCACCGCGCGTATATACATCTCACTACCAGACTTTGGCAGCGAGATGTAAGGGGTTAATGTTATGGGTGGAATGAGATTCCACTCGTAATATGCAGGCACACATGTCAACTGTTGAAAACAGCTGATATGTGCGCCGATCGCCGCCGCCTGCCCGCGGCAGGGGCTTAACGGGACACGCTCCATGACGGATAGATTCATCCATGGTTGTTAAGGGGTTAAAAAACATAATTTTGGGATTGTTTTAATGACATACACTATATGGGAAAAGGTCCTGGCAATAGGATTCTTCTATCAGTCTGATTACAGTGATACCATACAGTGATACCAAACATGTCAATTTTTTTTTACTTTAGTGGTGGGAAGGAAAAAAAACAAACAAAAAACTTGGGGGGGGGGGGGTTTTGTCGCCATTTTCTGAGATCCATAATGTTTTAATTTTGTAGACAATCGAGTTGTGTTATGGCTTATTTTTGTTGGGCAAGACACCATTTTTTGTTTACACCATTCTGGGATAGATATGACGATTTGATTGTTACAGCATTTTTATGGTATTGCAGAGACCAAGAAAATGAAATTTTGGTTTTCATGAATGTTTTCCATTTACAGTGTTTACCACTGGGTTAAATAATGTTATATCTTGATAACTGACTTTTCTGAATGTGGTGATACCATAGACTACTTTTTTTTTTATTATCTTCCTTTTAACCCATTCACTCCCTGCTACTTTTCACCTTTGACCAGGCCAATTGTTTCGTGACACATTGTACTTCAAGTTAGTGGTAAATTTAGGATGATATTTGTTTGAGAAAATATTTGGTGAAAAATTAATTTTTCAAAATTTTAATTTTTATGTCCTTAAGCCAGAGCGTTATATGACACAAAATAGTGAAGGTAGAAATAGCACTGATTCAGAACCAATAGGCATTAGAATAGAATTCCAACATGTATTACTTCTCCAGATATAGCAACATGTGACAATTTAAAACTTAGCCTTTAATTGGGTTGTTTAAAATGACGCGAGTACAAACAGTGATCCAAACACCAAATTTAAAACCTGGAAATGGTGAGGCCAATCAATGATTCATGTGTTATGGTGCCATCATTTTCAAAAAGCAGGGGAACGAATGACATTCGCCCTTAAAATACAACACAGGATAAAGGAGGGGGTGGGGTGTCTTATGCAGAGATACCTAATATGACACTGCTGGTTGGATAAATATGTACTGGGTAATATGCAGCTTCATAAAATAGGTATGATCAAGCTAAAGATGGCATGCCAAATAACCCAGAAATGTTTCTACCCAGCGGTGATAATATCAGGCTTCAATAAATAAAGTAATTGCTCAGCTATGGAATCACAGATGTAATTCAATACATTATGGGACAATTAAACAAACACATGCACTATAGACTACAGTATCCAGGAAATGGTAAACCCCCAATGGATATAATATGCTAGATAGTATCTATGCCCATAGGCGGACAGCATATAATGTAGAACCAAATGCAGTGTTAAGGCCACTTAAAGTGGAATAGTCTCACCCAATCCTTTCGTCCCAATGGTGGGTCAAGGTTCTCCCGTGTTGCTTAGTCCATATACCGGCACGGCGGGAGTAGTGGTTTGGTCACTGGTCCTGTCAGGGATTAAACTGACCCTTTAGTTATCCACAAAAACTCCCGCCCTTACAAGAGCAGTCCACAGCTGGCCCTGTTGTGGCTGACCCCAAGATCCAAACCAGGTGCCTCCCGACGTGTTTCACATCATCTGCTCATCAGGGGAGACATAGCACCTGAAGCTCGCGGCGGTGGCTCAATACAGAGCTCAACCCTATGTGGCCTGGTATCAAATTATCAAATTGACACAAAATAGTGAACAAACATTTCCCACATGTCTACTTTACATCATCACAATATTTCAAACATTTTTCGTTAGGAAGTTGGAGGGGTTACGTTTAATCAACAATTTCTCATTTCTCCAACAGAATTAACAAAAATATTTTTAGGGACCACATCACATTTGAAGTGACTTTGAAAATACCCAAAACTCACACCATTACAATAACAGCACCCCTCAAACTGCTCAAATCCATATTCAACATAGGTAAGGATGGTTGACCTCGGGGAGATCAACATCCAACACCGCGGAGGCACAATCATGTGTTTCTCATTGCAGTGACACTAGAACAAGGCCCCCTGGGAAAATATGCAAAACAAGAATGCCGCGGAGACACCATCACGTTTCTCAATGCTGGCACTTATTAACCCTGTAGGTGCTTCAGAGGAAATAAGGCAATGTGGAAGGAATAAATAAAATGAAAATTCCTTTCCCACAAAAATGTTACTTTAGCCTCAAGTTTTCCATTTTCACAAGGGTAACAGGAGAAAATGCCATGACCTCTTCCCAACATTGCCTGTACTGGGTACATCCTGACAGTCAGTGTGCTCCCAACCAAGAACATACCCAGTAAGTCCTGGCAGTAGCGGGAGCATGGGAGATATGCCCACGAGATCGCTGCCAGAGACTCTGCGTATGCAACAGCCAAGCCCCGTTTCACAGCCAGGTCTCAACTGTGTTTAACCTTCTAAATGCTGCAATTGCTATTGGGCAGGTTCGAGGGATTATGTTTCCTCTCCCCTCCGATTGGTACCTCCACAAAGTGATAGTCAGGGCCTAACTGTTGCTGTGACGTCCTGGACCCCAGGGGTCACAGGTAACAACACCCACCACACCACACACACACACACATCCCTTGTGAGGACACACCCGTCACCCGAAAGGAAGACCTCATGCCTCCCTCAGGGCTGGTAGGGCACACCAGGTGGGCGGAGTCAGGCGGAAAGGCACGCCCACCGAGGAGACTACTGGCCTGAGGCAGGAAAAATACAAAAAAAAGAGTGGGTAGTGAGGAGTGAGTAGAGAGTTGTGACAGGAGGAAGGAGAGAAGCAGTCAGGGTCCCGGGTTGGAGCCTGGGATCCCCGAAACGTCAGGCAGGCAGACGGTGGTGGCCGCCTGCAGGAGTACCGGTATAGCGACTGGCGGAACCGTAAGGACCGGGCCAGGGTTGGAGCCCGCCGGACCTGAACCGGGGAGTCAACAGCTAATCGGAGCACCAGTAACCGGGTACTCAGACCCCGTCCTAGCTTAGAAGCCACTGAGTTTGGGCAAATTCACCGATTGCAGTCTGGACCTCACGGGTTCATCCTCACCCAAAGTCCCGAAAGAAGGCAACAGCCCACCGATACCGGGTGAGAGCCACCGCCAAGGGCCAAACATCCGACGGGCTAGCGCCTGCGGGCAACCGAGGGCTCTTCCGGCAGCTTAACGCCGGGGAGCGGGCTGACTGTAGTGCATCCCGTCACCACGACCCGTGGGTGGCGTCACGACCCGTCCAACGACAACGCAGCCCCCGGCTGCGAACCTCGCCCCACACCACCACCCCACTGCCTCCCCTTAACAGAGCGACGTGCCTCCTGGTCTGGAGGCGCTCGAGCAACCGACAACCCGAGCCCGGACCTCGAGCGTCTCGGCCCGGCAAGGGAGCAGCCGAGCCCTCTCAGGGCGGGACATTGCCATGGTGCTTGAGGTAGTCATGATGACCTCTGGGTCACCAAAGTACAGAAAGCCTCTGGGATAATACCAGGAGCATGATCCCAGATGTCTGTCAGTGCAGCACTGAGTATAATATATTGCAAAGCGGGTGCATTTCAATACATTATACATGCAATCAGTGCAATAAAAACATAATGTCTCATATAGGTACTAATTAAAATAAAAAACAAAAACGTCTCGTTAGCTCTGTGGTGCTGGACTTTCTGCTTGCTGTGGTATTGTCACATTTAGACAGTGAGATGCAAGGCGTTAACAGGCATGAGTGGAACACAGATCCACTCGTGCGTGATAGCAGCACATGTCAGCTGTTTAAATCAGCTGACACGTGTAGGGAATTGCTGCTGGCGGTAGCCAGCGGAGATTAACCTATCACAATCCATGACACACCCAATACATCATGTGTCGCGAAGAGGTGAAGATCGGATCCTGATATACCCCCATTTTATCTCTCCAACAATAATATATATTTACAATATAATTATATAAAAAAAAAGTATTCTACTTTGGTGCAACAAAACGTTTTGTGGAGAAACGTTATAGCAAATTATATAATTTAGTATTTTTGGTATAGAAAGTTAAAAATCTGCCATGAGGAGGAGAGTGGCAGAAGGAAGTTCTGCAAAGTGAAGCATATTGGAATGGTAAAGTAGACACAAAATATCCAAAAGGAATGAATGGAGTGATATATTGTTTACAAATTAATGGTTTAGTTTTGGTATAGTCTTGCTGTAATATGATGTATAAAGTAATGATTATTGTACATATAATATATATATATATATATATATATATATATATATATATATATATATATTACACACACACACACACGATGATTGGCTGATACTTGTTTTTAGCCCCTTCCCCCCCCCCAGACGATATTTTGTTTGGTTTTTGCTCTCCTTCTTCCGAGAGCAGTAACTTATTTTTCCCCTCAATTTTGCTGTATGAGGGCTTGTGTTTTTGCAGCACGAGTAATAATAATAATAATTTTATTCATTTATATAGCGCTGTTAATTCCACAGCGCTTTACATACATTTGCAACACTGTCCCCATTGGGGCTCACAATCTAGAGTATTACTTTTAAATGCAACCATAACTTTTACCATATAGTGTAGTGGAAAGTGTAAAAAAAAATAAATAAATAAATTCCAAAGTCACACCGTCCGCTTTTTGCCAACGTTTCGGTTCTTATTCAGAGGCGGCAAAATTGATTCTGAGGTTGACCAAGAGCCCAAACATTGGCAAAAACCCCCAAAACAACCTGACGGTTTGACTTTTTGCAGAAATCACTAAAGTAAAAAATAATTTCACAATCCCACGTGTGCCCCAAATTTGTACTATATTGATCATTTTTCTGAGCACCATTTACAATTATAAGGATCAGCAGTCTGATTGCTGATGTATTTCTGTTCATTACAGCTACACAGCTGTGATCACAGAAACACTCACCTCTTGTCACTGGCAGCAGCCGGCCGAGTGTATACAGGAAGTGATTAATGCTAGCTACAGGAGTTATCACATGACCCTGTGCTACCATGACAATCATTTGCTCACAGTGATCACGTCGATGCGACGCTGATGAAGCCGGGTAAGTGAAGATTTAAGGGTAAGGCATGGGTGGAACATGGATCCACTTGTGCCTGCAAGGCACACATGTCAGTTGTTAAACTCAGCTGACATGTGTGCAGTTCCCCACCAGCAGCCGGTGGAGATTACAGGTGGTCACGGCTTTAAGCTGGAATCCCTTACTATAAAGAACTCAGTCTGAAGATAATTGCTTGCACAGTGAAGCTTTGCATTTTATTTGAACTTTCATAATTAATACATTTAAATTGAAAAAAAATATATATATATAATTTTTAAAATATCTGCAGCATTAAATACATATCATATGGTGGCAGAATGTCTATCTACCAAGATATTTCCCTCAAAATCAGGACAGTCCAGCAGGATCCAAGATGGCTGGGAGCTAGATACATTGACACAGCGATTACATCACAATGGCAGGTGGTAGAATGTAGCAGCTGTATGACATCACAATGGCAGGTTCCAGAATGTGGCAGCACAAGCGCACAGCTAAGGTTCTTTGCACTCACTCACTGCAGGATGGAGGAGACACATGTGAGCGCTCAGAGTGGGGAAAGCGAAGAAGACAAAGGATTTGGAAACCAAAGGATGAGAAGGAAAGCGTGGAGAGAGAAACCGATTAGAGAACATGGACACTGAAAGGAGGGTAAAAGGAGGGTAAAGACAAGAAAAAATAAATAAAAGGATAACTGCTTCTTAGCGCACCTTCACAGAGCCATGACAAGACTCAGATGTAAATGGAGGACGAGCAATTACAGCAAATCTTCCAGAGACTCAGGACCCAGTCACATCGGCCTGGTGGGCGAGAAAGGTGAGAAGTTATGGAGACTATATAACATTACTACAACTGTTCTTGTTACCCCATAGCAACCAGTCAGGCCTCAGCTTTTATTAATCCTGGCTGGTTTCTATGGATAACTAGGAGAGGTTTTTTTTTTTTTTAAATTGTAAAGCTTTGATAAATGAGGAGAGGTTTCACCAGACTAAGTGGGGAGAAAATATTATATATATAAATAAATAAATGAAATATCCAAAAAAGGCAAAGTCAGTCTGGAAGGCCTCACATTGTGTTGCTTCACTCTAAGGGGCGCACATACATTAATGCAGTTCATTTGCATAGGGGCCTAATAAGTTAGGGCAGGGGTCTCAAACTTGGCTGAGTATAAGAGTTGCATATCGGAAAAAATTATTGGCGGGGCTGCATTCTTTGCTGGACCCAGTGACATTTTTTAGTGATTCCAAATGTTTATAGAATAAAATATGCACCACTTTTTTTTTTAACATTTTTCGCTCGTTTATTATAACAAATGTGCACTTTCTTTCAGTATATATAAAAAAGTATTTTCAATGGGGAAATAACATTTTTTGTTTTCCCCATTTTATCCACTTCTTGTAATAATATTTACAATTACCACCATATAGTAATTTAAGCCAACATTTTGTATAATGTCTCCCCATCCTGTGGTAATGTGCCCATATTTGTCCCCTTGTACTAATGTGCCCATCCTGTTGCAATATCCCTTGTTATTAGTGTAGATGTGTATATATGTGCCACAATCGTCACGGGGTCTAGGTGTCTGTAGGCCGCATGTTTGAGACCTCTGAGTTAGAGGGTTCACTTACATTCTGTTAATAGTCCCCTTACCCATGTAGCGGAGCTGCGTGTATTAGACATTATATGTGGGCGAGTATGTACTGTGAAGGTGTATAAAACATATAGATGGGCCCTGATGATTGGTCTGTATGGTTGCTATGATAGGGATGCGTTCACAGGATTGGAAAGCTTTTACATACCTTCTTTATGATTGGCCTTTCAGTTGCATGGATACTGCAATGCTTTGTATGATTGGACAGTTCTGTTACATAGGTGCTGGATTTTGGACCTGGTGTCTGCTATAGTTGCTCTTTTTAGACATTATCTGTACAAGTCAGACGGCTGTGACAAGGGCTACCAAACATCAAATAGCATAATCTATCTAGGCCCCCACCAAGACTCCTCCAGTCATGTTTAGGCCCCCCCAGTGATGACTCCCAGCCCTCCCTTGTGGTGTATATGCCTCCTGCCCCTCATGTGGTGTATATACCCCCAGCATCTCCAGTGATGTATATGCACCCAGTCCCCAAGCCCTCCCCAGTAACATCTGTGCCCCGCAGCCCTTCCCGGTGATGTATATGCCCCAAGTCCTGTCTAGGCCCATCAGCCTCCCTAGTCCTGTATAGCCCCCAGTCATGTCTAGGCCCCAGCCCACCTCAGTAATGTATCTCACCCCAGCATTTCCTATGTGATGTATATACAGCAGACCCAGCTGACACAAACCTGAAAAGCAGTAGTGAGAAGCAATAAGATCAATATCGCCTAATATCAAACCCGCACAAAGAAGCAGCCCCAGCCACCACAGTAGGAGGGAGTTCATTGTTTTACCAAATATAGCAGGGTAATTTTTAAGTTGATCATTTTGTGCGGCCGACCAATGATTGTAGAAATTTCCAATTAGCCTCCTGCCCTGATGTGTACAGATGCTCCCAGCACATACAGTACCCAGGGGCATACCGCTAATAGAGGCATGCTATATGATCGCTTTCCGGGCCCATTAGTTAAGGGGCACGGAGTAAGCACTGACACTGTGCCCCCACCAAGAATCACACTATCAATTGTATTGGCAATTGGGGACCTGCTAGGATGGGTGAGCCTGCCAGGATGGGGAGGGAACTTGCCAGGATGGGAGACATTTATCAGGATGGGGCCATGATAGGGACAAATACCAGAATGTAGGAAGTCTATTTCATGATGGGGTCATATTTACCAGGAAGGGGATGTTAGTACAAGATGGGGGACATTACTACCTAATGAAAGGGGAGAGGAACAACTCGTATGTCTTCATAAGATTTAGAGATGTTCACACTTTGAAATGTAGATGTGAATTTCAGGATGGAATCGGATTGCATTCTAAGCTAAAAATCTATGTAATATTATGCATTTTTTCCATAAAGATCGATCCAACTGCTGACTCTAGAAAGAGCAGTGGGAGTGGCTCAGCTTCAATGTGTGTTAAGCAGCCATGAGCTTGATGCCCCCCTGCTGAAGAGAAGACTGCAAAGGTAAGTTTAAAATCAATTGTTAACATAATAGAATTTGTTAAATTACCAGGTTGGAACTTTGTAGAAGAAAAAAATAAAAAGTTAAAAAATGGTGTTGCAGTTTGGGCACTCAGCCTGTGAAAGGTTCGCCATCACTGCTCTCTCATTACTCTCCCGCTGTGTCTACAGCACTCTGATGTGTCAGAACAGCGGAGCGCTATCATGTCACCACTTTGTGCCGCTGTGCTGAGATATGACGAAAGCAGCAGTTCAGTAGACTTGCTGAGGAGATCGGAGAGCGGAAGAAGTGAGTTTATGTATCACGGTGGCCAGACGACTATGGGGCTGCACACTACTATATGGGGGTTGCCTAAAAGTATATGAAGGTGCATAACACTATATGGGGGCGCACAATTCTATACGGGGTCTGCATAATAGTATATTGAGGAATACAAGCGGTGCATAACACGAAATATGGGGTGTATTATAATACATGGAGGACATAAGGTCCATTAATCTATGGAGGACTATGTAGGGCCCATTATACTATGTGGAAAGTTTTGTCAGGCCAATAATATTATTTCAAGGACTATGAGGGAGTCTTTATAATTTACTTATTACTGGAGTGCCATTATACAGTATGAAAGTTTGTGTGGGGGTCTATCAGACTGTCTGTGTGTGAACCATTATACTGTGAGGAGGGCTGTATGGAGACCATTATACCATTTGGAGAGATAGGAGGAACCATTATACTATACAGGGGCCCATTATACTGCATGGAAGGCTGTGGGGGGGGGGCACAGTTGGGGATCTTACTGTGTTAAGTGTCACCATTCATTGCCAGGGTAATTGAAAAAGGGTACAGTAGGGTGATATGCATGTGGAGAAATTTAATATGTAATATAACAGCTTACAACCACACTGAGAGCCCCGAGCAGGCGCTGGCCCACAAACCGTCCCGGCGGGGGCCCCGAGCAGGCGCTGGCCCACAAACCGTCCCGGCGGGGGCCCCGAGCAGGCGCTGGCCCACAAACCGTCCCGGCGGGGGCCCCGAGCAGGCGCTGGCCCACAAACCGTCCCGGCGGGGGCCCCGAGCAGGCGCTGGCCCACAAACCGTCCCGGCGGGGGCCCCGAGCAGGCGCTGGCCCACAAACCGTCCCGGCGGGGGCCCCGAGCAGGCGCTGGCCCACAAACCGTCCCGGCGGGGGCCCCGAGCAGGCGCTGGCCCACAAACCGTCCCGGCGGGGGCCCCGAGCAGGCGCTGGCCCACAAACCGTCCCGGCGGGGGCCCCGAGCAGGCGCTGGCCCACAAACCGTCCCGGCGGGGGCCCCGAGCAGGCGCTGGCCCACAAACCGTCCCGGCGGGGGCCCCGAGCAGGCGCTGGCCCACAAACCGTCCCGGCGGGGGCCCCGAGCAGGCGCTGGCCCACAAACCGTCCCGGCGGGGGCCCCGAGCAGGCGCTGGCCCACAAACCGTCCCGGCGGGGGCCCCGAGCAGGCGCTGGCCCACAAACCGTCCCGGCGGGGGCCCCGAGCAGGCGCTGGCCCACAAACCGTCCCGGCGGGGGCCCCGAGCAGGCGCTGGCCCACAAACCGTCCCGGCGGGGGCCCCGAGCAGGCGCTGGCCCACAAACCGTCCCGGCGGGGGCCCCGAGCAGGCGCTGGCCCACAAACCGTCCCGGCGGGGGCCCCGAGCAGGCGCTGGCCCACGGGGCCCCGAGCAGGCGCTGGCCCACAAACCGTCCCGGCGGGGGCCCCGAGCAGGCGCTGGCCCACAAAACCGTCCCGGCGGGGGCCCCCGAGCAGGCGCTGGCCCACAAACCGTCCCGGCGGGGGCCCCGAGCAGGCGCTGGCCCACAAACCGTCCCGGCGGGGGCCCCCGAGCAGGCGCTGGCCCACAAACCGTCCCGGCGGGGGGCCCCGAGCAGGCGGCTGGCCCACAAACCGTCCCGGCGGGGGGCCCCGAGCAGGCGCTGGCCCACAAACCGTCCCGGCGGGGGCCCCGAGCAGGCGCTGGCCCACAAACCGTCCCGGCGGGGGCCCCGAGCAGGCGCTGGCCCACAAACCGTCCCGGCGGGGGCCCCGAGCAGGCGCTGGCCCACAAACCGTCCCGGCGGGGGCCCCGAGCAGGCGCTGGCCCACAAACCGTCCCGGCGGGGGCCCCGAGCAGGCGCTGGCCCACAAACCGTCCCGGCGGGGGCCCCGAGCAGGCGCTGGCCCACAAACCGTCCCGGCGGGGGGCCCCGAGCAGGCGCTGGCCCACAAACCGTCCCGGCGGGGGCCCCGAGCAGGCGCTGGCCCACAAAACCGTCCCGGCGGGGGCCCCCGAGCAGGCGCTGGCCCACAAACCGTCCCGGCGGGGGCCCCGAGCAGGCGCTGGCCCACAAACCGTCCCGGCGGGGGCCCCCGAGCAGGCGCTGGCCCACAAACCGTCCCGGCGGGGGCCCCGAGCAGGCGCTGGCCCACAAACCGTCCCGGCGGGGGCCCCCGAGCAGGCGCTGGCCCACAAACCGTCCCCGGCGGGGGCCCCGAGCAGGCGCTGGCCCACAAACCGTCCCGGCGGGGGCCCCGAGCAGGGCGCTGGCCCACAAACCGTCCCGGCGGGGGGCCCCGAGCAGGCGCTGGCCCACAAACCGTCCCGGCGGGGGCCCCGAGCAGGCGCTGGCCCACAAACCGTCCCGGCGGGGGCCCCGAGCAGGCGCTGGCCCACAAACCGTCCCGGCGGGGGCCCCGAGCAGGCGCTGGCCCACAAACCGTCCCGGCGGGGGCCCCGAGCAGGCGCTGGCCCACAAACCGTCCCGGCGGGGGCCCCGAGCAGGCGCTGGCCCACAAACCGTCCCGGCGGGGGCCCCCGAGCAGGCGCTGGCCCACAAACCGTCCCGGCGGGGGCCCCCGAGCAGGCGCTGGCCCAACAAACCGTCCCCGGCGGGGGCCCCGAGCAGGCGCTGGCCCACAAACCGTCCCGGCGGGGGCCCCGAGCAGGCGCTGGCCCACAAAACCGTCCCGGCGGGGGGCCCCGAGCAGGCGCTGGCCCACAAACCGTCCCGGCGGGGGGCCCCGAGCAGGCGCTGGCCCACAAACCGTCCCGGCGGGGGCCCCGAGCAGGCGCTGGCCCACAAACCGTCCCGGCGGGGGCCCCGAGCAGGCGCTGGCCCACAAACCGTCCCGGCGGGGGCCCCGAGCAGGCGCTGGCCCACAAACCGTCCCGGCGGGGGCCCGAGCAGGCGCTGGCCCACAAACCGTCCCGGCGGGGGCCCCGAGCAGGCGCTGGCCCACAAACCGTCCCGGCGGGGGCCCCGAGCAGGCGCTGGCCCACAAACCGTCCCGGCGGGGGCCCCGAGCAGGCGCTGGCCCACAAACCGTCCCGGCGGGGGCCCCGAGCAGGCGCTGGCCCACAAACCGTCCCGGCGGGGGGCCCCCGAGCAGGCCGCTGGCCCACAAACCGTCCCGGCGGGGGGCCCCGAGCAGGCGCTGGCCCACAAACCGTCCCGGCGGGGGCCCCCGAGCAGGCGCTGGCCCACAAACCCGTCCCGGCGGGGGCCCCGAGCAGGCGCTGGCCCACAAACCGTCCCGGCGGGGGCCCCGAGCAGGCGCTGGCCCACAAACCGTCCCGGCGGGGGGCCCCGAGCAGGCGCTGGCCCACAAACCGTCCCGGCGGGGGGCCCCGAGCAGGCGCTGGCCCACAAACCGTCCCGGCGGGGGGGCCCCGAGCAGGCGCTGGCCCACAAACCGTCCCGGCGGGGGCCCCGAGCAGGCGCTGGCCCCACAAACCGTCCCGGCGGGGGCCCCGAGCAGGCGCTGGCCCACAAACCGTCCCGGCGGGGGGCCCCGAGCAGGCGCTGGCCCACAAACCGTCCCGGCGGGGGCCCCGAGCAGGCGCTGGCCCACAAACCGTCCCGGCGGGGGCCCCGAGCAGGCGCTGGCCCACAAACCGTCCCCGGCGGGGGCCCCGAGCAGGCGCTGGCCCACAAACCGTCCCGGCGGGGGCCCCGAGCAGGCGCTGGCCCACAAACCGTCCCGGCGGGGGCCCCGAGCAGGCGCTGGCCCACAAACCGTCCCGGCGGGGGCCCCGAGCAGGCGCTGGCCCACAAACCGTCCCGGCGGGGGCCCCGAGCAGGCGCTGGCCCACAAACCGTCCCGGCGGGGGCCCCGAGCAGGCGCTGGCCCACAAAACCGTCCCCGGCGGGGGCCCCGAGCAGGCGCTGGCCCACAAACCGTCCCGGCGGGGGCCCCGAGCAGGCGCTGGCCCACAAACCGTCCCGGCGGGGGCCCCGAGCAGGCGCTGGCCCACAAACCGTCCCGGCGGGGGGCCCCGAGCAGGCGCTGGCCCACAAACCGTCCCCGGCGGGGGCCCCCGAGCAGGCGCTGGCCCACAAACCGTCCCGGCGGGGGCCCCGAGCAGGCGCTGGCCCACAAACCGTCCCGGCGGGGGGCCCCGAGCAGGCGCTGGCCCACAAACCGTCCCCGGCGGGGGCCCCCCGAGCAGGCGCTGGCCCACAAAACCGTCCCGGCGGGGGGCCCCGAGCAGGCGCTGGCCCACAAACCGTCCCGGCGGGGGGCCCCCGAGCAGGCGCTGGCCCACAAACCGTCCCGGCGGGGGCCCCGAGCAGGCGCTGGCCCACAAACCGTCCCGGCGGGGGCCCCCGAGCAGGCGCTGGCCCACAAACCGTCCCGGCGGGGGCCCCGAGCAGGCGCTGGCCCACAAACCGTCCCGGCGGGGGGCCCCGAGCAGGCGCTGGCCCACAAACCGTCCCGGCGGGGGCCCCGAGCAGGCGCTGGCCCACAAACCGTCCCGGCGGGGGCCCCCGAGCAGGCGCTGGCCCACAAACCGTCCCGGCGGGGGGCCCCGAGCAGGCGCTGGCCCACAAACCGTCCCCGGCGGGGGCCCCGAGCAGGCGCTGGCCCACAAACCGTCCCGGCGGGGGCCCCGAGCAGGCGCTGGCCCACAAACCGTCCCGGCGGGGGCCCCGAGCAGGCGCTGGCCCACAAACCGTCCCGGCGGGGGCCCCGAGCAGGCGCTGGCCCACAAAACCGTCCCGGCGGGGGCCCCCGAGCAGGCGCTGGCCCACAAACCGTCCCGGCGGGGGCCCCGAGCAGGCGCTGGCCCACAAACCGTCCCGGCGGGGGGCCCCGAGCAGGCGCTGGCCCACAAACCGTCCCGGCGGGGGCCCCCGAGCAGGCGCTGGCCCACAAACCGTCCCGGCGGGGGCCCCGAGCAGGCGCTGGGCCCACAAACCGTCCCGGGCGGGGGCCCCGAGCAGGCGCTGGCCCACAAACCGTCCCGGCGGGGGCCCCCGAGCAGGCGCTGGCCCACAAACGTCCCGGCGGGGGCCCCGAGCAGGCGCTGGCCCACAAAACCGTCCCGGCGGGGGCCCCCGAGCAGGGCGCTGGCCCACAAACCGTCCCGGCGGGGGCCCCGAGCAGGCGCTGGCCCACAAACCGTCCCGGCGGGGGCCCCGAGCAGGCGCTGGCCCACAAACCGTCCCGGCGGGGGCCCCGAGCAGGCGCTGGCCCACAAACCGTCCCGGCGGGGGCCCCGAGCAGGCGCTGGCCCACAAACCGTCCCCGGCGGGGGCCCCGAGCAGGCGCTGGCCCACAAACCGTCCCGCGGGGCCCGAGCAGGCGCTGGCCCACAACCGTCCCGGCGGGGGCCCCGAGCAGGCGCTGGCCCACAAACCGTCCCGGCGGGGGCCCCGAGCAGGCGCTGGCCCACAAACCGTCCCGGCGGGGGCCCCGAGCAGGCGCTGGCCCACAAACCGTCCCGGCGGGGGCCCCGAGCAGGCGCTGGCCCACAAACCGTCCCGGCGGGGGCCCCGAGCAGGCGCTGGCCCACAAACCGTCCCGGCGGGGGCCCCGAGCAGGCGCTGGCCCACAAACCGTCCCGGCGGGGGCCCCGAGCAGGCGCTGGCCCACAAACCGTCCCGGCGGGGGCCCCGAGCAGGCGCTGGCCCACAAAACCGTCCCGGCGGGGGCCCCGAGCAGGCGCTGGCCCACAAACCGTCCCGGCGGGGGCCCCGAGCAGGCGCTGGCCCACAAACCGTCCCGGCGGGGGCCCCGAGCAGGCGCTGGCCCACAAACCGTCCCGGCGGGGGCCCCGAGCAGGCGCTGGCCCACAAACCGTCCCGGCGGGGGCCCCGAGCAGGCGCTGGCCCACAAACCGTCCCGGCGGGGGCCCCGAGCAGGCGCTGGCCCACAAACCGTCCGGCGGGGGCCCCGAGCAGGCGCTGGCCCACAAACCGTCCCGGCGGGGGCCCCGAGCAGGCGCTGGCCACAAACCGTCCCGGCGGGGGGCCCCGAGCAGGCGCTGGCCCACAAACCGTCCCGGCGGGGGCCCCGAGCAGGCGCTGGCCCACAAACCGTCCCGGCGGGGGCCCCGAGCAGGCGCTGGCCCACAAACCGTCCCGGCGGGGGGCCCCGAGCAGGCGCTGGCCCACAAACCGTCCCGGCGGGGGCCCCGAGCAGGCGCTGGCCCACAAACCGTCCCGGCGGGGGCCCCGAGCAGGCGCTGGCCCACAAACCGTCCCGGCGGGGGCCCCGAGCAGGCGCTGGCCCACAAACCGTTCCCGGCGGGGGCCCCGAGCAGGCGCTGGCCCACAAACCGTCCCGGCGGGGGCCCCCGAGCAGGCGCTGGCCCACAAACCGTCCCGGCGGGGGCCCCGAGCAGGCGCTGGCCCACAAACCGTCCCGGCGGGGGCCCCGAGCAGGCGCTGGCCCACAAACCGTCCCGGCGGGGGCCCCGAGCAGGCGCTGGCCCACAAACCGTCCGGCGGGGGCCCCGAGCAGGCGCTGGCCCACAAACCGTCCCGGCGGGGGGCCCCGAGCAGGCGCTGGCCCACAAACCGTCCCGGCGGGGGCCCCGAGCAGGCGCTGGCCCACAAACCGTCCCGGCGGGGGCCCCGAGCAGGCGCTGGCCCACAAACCGTCCCGGCGGGGGCCCCGAGCAGGCGCTGGCCCACAAACCGTCCCGGCGGGGGCCCCGAGCAGGCGCTGGCCCACAAACCGTCCCGGCGGGGGCCCCGAGCAGGCGCTGGCCCACAAACCGTCCCGGCGGGGGCCCCCGAGCAGGCGCTGGCCCACAAAACCGTCCCGGCGGGGGCCCCGAGCAGGCGCTGGCCCACAAACCGTCCCGGCGGGGGCCCCGAGCAGGCGCTGGCCCACAAACCGTCCCGGCGGGGGCCCCTGAGCAGGCGCTGGCCCACAAACCGTCCCGGCGGGGGCCCCGAGCAGGCGCTGGCCCACAAACCGTCCCGGCGGGGGCCCCGAGCAGGCCGCTGGCCCACAAACCGTCCCGGCGGGGGGCCCCGAGCAGGGCGCTGGCCCACAAACCGTCCCGGCGGGGGCCCCGAGCAGGCGCTGGCCCACAAACCGTCCCGGCGGGGGCCCCGAGCAGGCGCTGGCCCACAAACCGTCCCGGCGGGGGCCCCGAGCAGGCGCTGGCCCACAAACCGTCCCGGCGGGGCCCCGAGCAGGCGCTGGCCCACAAACCGTCCCGGCGGGGGCCCCCGAGCAGGCGCTGGCCCACAAACCGTCCCGGCGGGGGCCCCGAGCAGGCGCTGGCCCACAAACCGTCCCGGCGGGGGGCCCCCGAGCAGGCGCTGGCCCACAAACCGTCCCGGCGGGGGCCCCGAGCAGGCGCTGGCCCACAAACCGTCCCGGCGGGGGCCCCGAGCAGGCGCTGGCCCACAAACCGTCCCGGCGGGGGCCCCGAGCAGGCGCTGGCCCACAAACCGTCCCGGCGGGGGCCCCCGAGCAGGCGCTGGCCCACAAACCGTCCCGGCGGGGGCCCCCGAGCAGGCGCTGGCCCACAAACCGTCCCGGCGGGGGCCCCGAGCAGGCGCTGGCCCACAAACCGTCCCGGCGGGGGCCCCGAGCAGGCGCTGGCCCACAAACCGTCCCGGCGGGGGGCCCCGAGCAGGGCGCTGGCCCCACAAACCGTCCCGGCGGGGGCCCCCGAGCAGGCGCTGGCCCACAAACCGTCCCGGCGGGGGCCCCGAGCAGGCGCTGGCCCACAAACCGTCCCGGCGGGGGCCCCGAGCAGGCGCTGGCCCACAAAACCGTCCCGGCGGGGGCCCCGAGCAGGCGCTGGCCCACAAACCGTCCCGGCGGGGGCCCCGAGCAGGCGCTGGCCCACAAACCGTCCCGGCGGGGGCCCCCGAGCAGGCGCTGGCCCACAAAACCGTCCCGGCGGGGGCCCCGAGCAGGCGCTGGCCCACAAACCGTCCCGGCGGGGGCCCCGAGCAGGCGCTGGCCCACAAACCGTCCCGGCGGGGGCCCCGAGCAGGCGCTGGCCCACAAACCGTCCCGGCGGGGGCCCCCGAGCAGGCGCTGGCCCACAAACCGTCCCGGCGGGGGCCCCGAGCAGGCGCTGGCCCACAAACCGTCCCGGCGGGGGCCCCGAGCAGGCGCTGGCCCACAAACCGTCCCGGCGGGGGCCCCGAGCAGGCGCTGGCCCACAAACCGTCCCGGCGGGGGCCCCGAGCAGGCGCTGGCCCACAAACCGTCCCGGCGGGGGCCCCGAGCAGGCGCTGGCCACAAACCGTCCCGGCGGGGGCCCCGAGCAGGCGCTGGCCCCACAAACCGTCCCGGCGGGGGCCCCGAGCAGGCGCTGGCCCACAAACCGTCCCGGCGGGGGGCCCCCGAGCAGGCGCTGGCCCACAAACCGTCCCGGCGGGGGCCCCCGAGCAGGCGCTGGCCCACAAACCGTCCCGGCGGGGGCCCCGAGCAGGCGCTGGCCCACAAAACCGTCCCGGCGGGGGCCCCGAGCAGGCGCTGGCCCACAAACCGTCCCGGCGGGGGCCCCCGGAGCAGGCGCTGGCCCACAAACCGTCCCGGCGGGGGCCCCCGAGCAGGCGCTGGCCCACAAACCGTCCCGGCGGGGGCCCCGAGCAGGCGCTGGCCCACAAACCGTCCCGGCGGGGGCCCCGAGCAGGCGCTGGCCCACAAACGTCCCGGCGGGGGCCCCGAGCAGGCGCTGGCCCACAAACCGTCCCGGCGGGGGCCCCGAGCAGGCGCTGGCCCACAAACCGTCCCGGCGGGGGCCCCGAGCAGGCGCTGGCCCACAAACCGTCCCGGCGGGGGCCCCGAGCAGGCGCTGGCCCACAAACCGTCCCCGGCGGGGGCCCCGAGCAGGCGCTGGCCCACAAACCGTCCCGGCGGGGGCCCCGAGCAGGCGCTGGCCCACAAACCGTCCCGGCGGGGGGCCCCGAGCAGGCGCTGGCCCCACAAACCGTCCCGGCGGGGGCCCCGAGGCAGGCGCTGGCCCACAAACCGTCCCGGCGGGGGCCCCGAGCAGGCGCTGGCCCACAAACCGTCCCGGCGGGGGCCCCCGAGCAGGCGCTGGCCCACAAACCGTCCCGGCGGGGGCCCCGAGCAGGCGCTGGCCCACAAACCGTCCCGGCGGGGGCCCCGAGCAGGCGCTGGCCCACAAACCGTCCCGGCGGGGGGCCCCGAGCAGGCGCTGGCCCACAAAACCGTCCCGGCGGGGGCCCCGAGCAGGCGCTGGCCCACAAACCGTCCCGGCGGGGGGCCCCGAGCAGGCGCTGGCCCACAAACCGTCCCGGCGGGGGCCCCGAGCAGGCGCTGGCCCACAAACCGTCCCGGCGGGGGCCCCGAGCAGGCGCTGGCCCACAAACCGTCCCGGCGGGGGCCCCGAGCAGGCGCTGGCCCACAAACCGTCCCGGCGGGGGCCCCGAGCAGGCGCTGGCCCACAAACCGTCCCGGCGGGGGGCCCCGAGCAGGCGCTGGCCCACAAACCGTCCCGGCGGGGGCCCCGAGCAGGCGCTGGGCCCACAAACCGTCCCGGCGGGGGCCCCGAGCAGGCGCTGGCCCACAAACCGTCCCGGCGGGGGCCCCGAGCAGGCGCTGGCCCACAAACCGTCCCGGCGGGGGGCCCCGAGCAGGCGCTGGGCCCACAAACCGTCCCGGCGGGGGCCCCGAGCAGGCGCTGGCCCACAAACCGTCCCGGCGGGGGCCCCGAGCAGGCGCTGGCCCACAAACCGTCCCGGCGGGGGCCCCGAGCAGGCGCTGGCCCACAAACCGTCCCGGGCGGGGCCCCGAGCAGGCGCTGGCCCACAACCGTCCCGGCGGGGGCCCCGAGCAGGCGCTGGCCCACAAACCGTCCCGGCGGGGGCCCCGAGCAGGCGCTGGCCCACAAACCGTCCCGGCGGGGGCCCCGAGCAGGCGCTGGCCCACAAACCGTCCCGGCGGGGGCCCCGAGCAGGCGCTGGCCCACAAACCGTCCCGGCGGGGGCCCCGAGCAGGCGCTGGCCCACAAACCGTCCCGGCGGGGGCCCCGAGCAGGCGCTGGCCACAAACCGTCCCGGCGGGGGCCCCGAGCAGGCGCTGGCCCACAAACCGTCCCGGCGGGGGCCCCGAGCAGGCGCTGGCCCACAAACCGTCCCGGCGGGGGGCCCCGAGCAGGCGCTGGCCCACAAACCGTCCCGGCGGGGGCCCCGAGCAGGCGCTGGCCCACAAACCGTCCCGGCGGGGGCCCCGAGCAGGCGCTGGCCCACAAACCGTCCCGGCGGGGGCCCCCGAGCAGGCGCTGGCCCACAAACCGTCCCGGCGGGGGCCCCGAGCAGGCGCTGGCCCACAAACCGTCCCGGCGGGGGCCCCGAGCAGGCGCTGGCCCACAAACCGTCCCGGCGGGGGCCCCGAGCAGGCGCTGGCCCACAAACCGTCCCGGCGGGGGCCCCGAGCAGGCGCTGGCCCACAAACCGTCCCCGGCGGGGGCCCCGAGCAGGCGCTGGCCCACAAACCGTCCCGGCGGGGGCCCCGAGCAGGCGCTGGCCCACAAACCGTCCCGGCGGGGGCCCCGAGCAGGCGCTGGCCCACAAACCGTCCCCGGCGGGGGGCCCCGAGCAGGCGCTGGCCCACAAACCGTCCCGGCGGGGGCCCCCGAGCAGGCGCTGGCCCACAAACCGTCCCGGCGGGGGCCCCGAGCAGGCGCTGGCCCACAAACCGTCCCGGCGGGGGCCCCGAGCAGGCGCTGGCCCACAAACCGTCCCCGGCGGGGGGCCCCGAGCAGGCGCTGGCCCACAAACCGTCCCGGCGGGGGCCCCCGAGCAGGCGCTTGGCCCACAAACCGTCCCGGCGGGGGCCCCGAGCAGGCGCTGGCCCACAAACCGTCCCGGCGGGGGCCCCCGAGCAGGCGCTGGCCCACAAACCGTCCCGGCGGGGGCCCCGAGCAGGCGCTGGCCCACAAACCGTCCCGGCGGGGGCCCCGAGCAGGCGCTGGCCCACAAACCGTCCCGGCGGGGGCCCCGAGCAGGCGCTGGCCCACAAACCGTCCCCGGCGGGGGCCCCGAGCAGGCGCTGGCCCACAAAACCGTCCCGGCGGGGGCCCCGAGCAGGCGCTGGCCCACAAACCGTCCCGGCGGGGGGCCCCGAGCAGGCGCTGGCCCACAAACCGTCCCCGGCGGGGGCCCCGAGCAGGCGCTGGCCCACAACAAACCGTCCCGGCGGGGGGCCCCGAGCAGGCGCTGGCCCACAAACCGTTCCCGGCGGGGGCCCCCGAGCAGGCGCTGGCCCCACAAACCGTCCCGGCGGGGGGCCCCGCAGGCGCTGGCCCACAAAACCGTCCCGGCGGGGGCCCCGAGCAGGCGCTGGCCCACAAACCGTCCCGGCGGGGGCCCCGAGCAGGCGCTGGCCCACAAACCGTCCCGGCGGGGGCCCCGAGCAGGCGCTGGCCCACAAACCGTCCCCGGCGGGGGCCCCGAGCAGGCGCTGGCCCACAAACCGTCCCGGCGGGGGCCCCCGAGCAGGCGCTGGCCCACAAAACCGTCCCGGCGGGGGCCCCGAGCAGGCGCTGGCCCACAAACCGTCCCGGCGGGGGCCCCGAGCAGGCGCTGGCCCACAAACCGTCCCGGCGGGGGCCCCGAGCCAGGCGCTGGCCCACAAACCGTCCCCGGCGGGGCCCCCGAGCAGGCGCTGGCCCACAAAACCGTCCCCGGCGGGCCCC